>NC_139217.1:298805957-299010957 GCF_055691185.1 Crinia signifera
TGCAAGTTGCGTGTATACTTCAGTGTCACCCAATTGTCTCATTGCTTCATTTCTATAGTCCGAAATGTCCTGTATTACCAGTGCACCTCCTTTATCAGCTGGTCTGACAATTATGTCCTGGTACATGGATATTTTTTGCAACGCCTGGTATTCTGGTTTTGTGAGGTTGTTGATACTTGGTGGAGTTTCTTTGTAGTTTTTTATCTCCTCTGTAATGAGGTTGATGTAAGACTTGATTGCGTGGTTATTTGATGCCGGATCAAAGTTACTTCTTTTACGTACTGGTCCCATTGGTCCAGGGAGGTTTTCAGAGGCATTAAAGAATTCCTTCAGTCTGAGTTGTCTTGCAAACAGGTTGGTTTCTACTAGAGCGTCAAATTCACGGTGTTTATTGGTCGGGACAAAGCTGAGCCCCTTGCTGAGGACAGTCATTTCCTCTTGAGTAAATATTCTGCTTGATAAGTTGTGCACGTTTATTTCTTGGGTACTTGTGAGTTATCTGGGCTGCCGATTTTTTGATTGTATGCCTTAAGTTAAGGCATACAATCAGATGCGATGCGATGCGATATCGCATCGCATCGCATGCGACCATCGGATGCGATGACCCGATTTTTCCATAGGAATCAATGTTAAAATGGACTGAGTCCATTTTAACATGGAATTCAATGGGAAAAAGGGGTTGTTTCCCTTTCTAATGTACTTATCTTCTCCTTTACTGCAATCAATTCTCTCTGTGATTCTTCTATGACCAGTAATATTAGATCAAATGAAGCTTTATTAAGCACAGCGGCCCATCTTCTACAGAAATCAGGATTATACCTTCCAATTGTAGGAACGTTATGTATCCTGAATCCTCTCGGGATCTTCTTGTCTCGATAATAGTCGGACAGCGATACACCATGCAGGTAAAAGTCGATCTCCTTCTTTTTAAGTTTGAGAAGTTTGAGAAATTGTTGCTCTGCAGTTTCGTTGGAGGTAGTTTGCGCCAATTTATCTTTGAACAGGATGCGGTCCGCGTCACTGTCTGATAATGTGAGTAGGTCTCCTCTGGGGAGGTCAGTATGCTGGAATCCAGGTATCTGCGCTTGGCTTTCGTCTGTCATTCCGTGCAGACTACTGTGTGCCGTGCTCCCTCGTGGTGATTCACTGATGTCCACAATAAATGCGGTGACGGTGCCTTGGCTTTGGGTTAGGTAACCCTATTTGATATTGTTGCTGTATGCCCGGCAATATATATATGTTCAAAAAGAAACACAGGAGGAGCGCTCCATAGTGTAAAACCAATGTGATTTAATAGATATATAAAATATCCACGGTACAGTCAATCAGTAGTCGTACCATTTTAAAAACAGCAGTGGACTGGTTACCACATGGTGTAATATAAACAAGCCAGGCAAGCCTCCTACCACCATCCGGGGCACTGCAGCACGACACGGAACCTCACCGCACACTCTGAGAGGGAAGCGGTGTACCGTCAGGCTTAACAGGATCAGATGCGGCAGGGGGATCCCAACACGATCGGAGCTCGCCGTCACCAAGGCCCGATCGTGTTGGGATCCCCCTGCCGCATCTGATTCTGTTAAGCCTGACGGTAAGTGACTGTGTAGGGAGGGCCCCGCTGCACTGCTTTGCCCGGGGGCCCATAATGCTGTTAAGATGGCCCTGTGTACTTTATATATATTCCAGAAAGTTAAAATAAGGCCAACATGTAATGTATCAACTGCTGTGTTTTCTTATGCTTGTTCATCTCCACAGAACTGTTTCGGGGTGACCTAACACCTCTATGCACCTGGACCTAAATTAATCAAAGGTAAAAAGGACAAAGTGGAATTTTGAATGATGATGAACTGGATTAAGAACATATTGTAATAAGCAATATGTTAGGTGTCTAATTCCTGTTTGTATAGATATGCAACTGCAGTTTTCTAGGCTATGAAGCTGCAGTGGTGTCAACAGTCAGCGACATCTGGTACAGCCAAGAAACCCCCTCATATCCGAGGCCATGTGGCATCACAAAAGGGGGTGTGGCTTGGTAACAACCTCACTCCGGGGCTTATACGCTGTCACCGGAGACTCGTACAGCAATGCCAGACTCCTTCTAATTGATAGGAGCTGGGTCCTGCAGGTAACTGTCACACTGCAGCACCCATTTCCTATCACTGCAGAGTAGACATCTTGGTGTTACCAATTAGAAGGGTGGCACCAGGGTTCAGCCTGAACTTCCCTTGTGACACCAATGAGAAGATGCTAGTATTAGCAAATAAAGCTGCCACCTATGAAAAAAGAGACACAAACCAGAGTCATTGCACACTCAATTGCATAGAATATACACTCACAGCCTTTGTGCAAAAACAAGGTTAAGTGTAGGCCTATAGTTACACCGACTGGACCTGACAGTAGTGATACAGTATGAGCTATATTCTCCCTGAAAATGCCATAACACGCCTGCATTTTCATGTAAACTCCCCAGCAGCAGGGGAATGCCCAGCATTTCAATAGGATCCCCGTAAAAAACGCTGGGTGTTCCCCTGGTGTGGCATTGCCTGCATGGGGCAGTGGCTGACATCACATGACGTCAGCGACCCCCCTATATTCAGTTTATACTGACTTTTATTTCCAAAGGAGAAATAAATCATTAAATGCTCTAGCGGTGTCAGTTCGTGATTTAGAGACAGAGACATAGAGATTCATGCTGTTTAACACCACGGTTGTGTGAATCGTTTCTATTGGTACGTAACCCATAACCCATAACCTTTTATCGAATAAACATTTGTCTTTTGATATCTGCATTATGCACTATATGCATCTTGTTTATTATTCAAGATATATATTTACACGCACACACACACACACACACATATACTGGTTTTCATGTTGTACACACACACACTACCGTTGAAAATTTTGGAGTCACCCAGACAATTTCATGTTTTACATGAAAACTGACTTCTATTTATCAAATGAGTTGCAAAATGAATAGAACATATAGTCAAAACATTGGCAAGTTAGAAATAATGATTTTTATTTGAAATAATAATTTTTTCCTTCAAACTTTGGTTTCATCAAATAATGCTCCTTTTGCAGCAATTCCAGCAATGCATTCTAGCTGTTAATTTGTTGAGGAGAGAGAGAAAGAGGGAGATGGGCGCTCTGCCTGGGTGCCGGCTGCTCAGTCTGGTTTGTCCAAACCTGGGTTCAATGTTAGAGATACGGGGGTGACTAGCGCTCTGGCTTTAAACTGAAAATAGGAGTGATGTAGTATCTGTAAGGCTGGATAAGCAGCAATGATGATGTAACCAATAAATGTGATAAAATAAATATTTTATTCAATATAAATGGGTGTAAATACACCATATGGGGTGCGGGTGGAGGGGGGGATGGGGGATGGGAATGTGGAAAATGGGGCTCTCTGCAGGGGTGCAGGAGGGCGGGTGCTGGCTAAAACTAGCCTGAGTCCAGATCGATGGGATAGGAAAACAGAGCACACCCTGCTTCACCTCCTGAGGTGAACGCAGTCCGTGTGTTCTGGGGGGAATGGAAATTGGAGGATGAGTCCTTCTAGCAGTGACCGCTGTGCAGGTCCTGGATGGTAACAGAAAGTCTCTCGCAGTAGGTCAGTGTAAGTTTGCCAGGTGTCGCTCGGGGAATCCCTGGCGGTGCACCTAACACTTACCTGGTGCCCGCTGGAATCTTCAGTAATTCCGTCCCACGCCGCTTCGCTGTAGACGGACTTAATCCTGCTGGTGTCTGCACAGCCGTGCAGATCACCAGTGTAGAAAACCGTGTCGCTTCCACAGGAATAGAGGCACTTCCGGGTCCCGCTGGCGTGCGTTTACCGGGTGCTTCCAACTCCTGGAGTGACACGGGCTGCACTCCCGGTGGGGAGGAGACTGCTGGAAAGGTCTTGAAGGTGTGCAGGTGTCTTCCAACGCGTTTCAACCCCGCTGGGGTCTTTTTCAAGGATCCTTGAAAAAGACCCCAGCGGGGTTGAAACGCGTTGGACGACACCTGCACACCTTCAAGACCTTTCCAGCAGTCTCCTCCCCACCGGGAGTGCAGCCCGTGTCACTCCAGGAGTTGGAAGCACCCGGTAAACGCACGCCAGCGGGACCCGGAAGTGCCTCTATTCCTGTGGAAGCGACACGGTTTTCTACACTGGTGATCTGCACGGCTGTGCAGACACCAGCAGGATTAAGTCCGTCTACAGCGAAGCGGCGTGGGACGGAATTACTGAAGATTCCAGCGGGAAGCACCCGGTAAACGCACGCCAGCGGGACCCGGAAGTGCCTCTATTCCTGTGGAAGCGACACGGTTTTCTACACTGGTGATCTGCACGGCTGTGCAGACACCAGCAGGATTAAGTCCGTCTACAGCGAAGCGGCGTGGGACGGAATTACTGAAGATTCCAGCGGGCACCAGGTAAGTGTTAGGTGCACCGCCAGGGATTCCCCGAGCGACACCTGGCAAACTTACACTGACCTACTGCGAGAGACTTTCTGTTACCATCCAGGACCTGCACAGCGATCACTGCTAGAAGGACTCATCCTCCAATTTCCATTCCCCCCAGAACACACGGACTGCGTTCACCTCAGGAGGTGAAGCAGGGTGTGCTCTGTTTTCCTATCCCATCGATCTGGACTCAGGCTAGTTTTAGCCAGCACCCGCCCTCCTGCACCCCTGCAGAGAGCCCCATTTTCCACATTCCCATCCCCCATCCCCCCCTCCACCCGCACCCCATATGGTGTATTTACACCCATTTATATTGAATAAAATATTTATTTTATCACATTTATTGGTTACATCATCATTGCTGCTTATCCAGCCTTACAGATACTACATCACTCCTATTTTCAGTTTAAAGCCAGAGCGCTAGTCACCCCCGTATCTCTAATGTTAATTTGTTGAGGTAACATTAAGAATTTTCACCCCCACGCTTCCAAGTTGGATTGGCTTGATGGGTACTTCTTGTGTACCATACGGTCAAGCTGCTCCCGCAACAGCTCAATGGAGTTGAGATCTGGTGACTGCGCTGGCCATTCCATTACATACAGAATACCAGCTGCCTACTTATTCCCTAAATAGTTCTTGCATAATTTGTAAGTGTTCTTTGGGTCATTGTCCTGTTGGAGGAGGACATTGGCTCCAATCCAGCGCTGTCCACAGGCAGTGGCAAACACAGGATTTTTAGAGGGGGGTTGCCAAATGTAATCCAAAATCTCCCATTATGCAGCGCATTGGAGTAAGTAGACGAGTCTGGGGGAGCGGTCTTTTTATACTCTGGATACTGTATGGAATACAGTATTAATATTTAACATATGGTCTATATTATAGGCTGTTTCAAACATTGAAATAAGATAAGTGGTCAAGAAAAGGTTAAACATATCACAATAAATAAATACACAAACATAATAGAACCAGTACTGCACTTCCTTTTGGCAGCTACTCCCTGGTCTATTGTGATGTTTGAGGGCAGTGATCCGCACATACAGTAAATTTGGTAGAAGAGGAGGGTACATTGGGCATGTGCAGCTGCCCCTGAGACTACCTGATGTGGTGGCCACTCTATTGATTATATTATAAACCAGTTCTAATGTTGCCATTCTAATGTTGCCAAGAGGAGGGGGTTTCTGGGCAACCAGAAAACCCCCTGCGTTTGCCTATAACAGGGTATGGCATGGCATTGCAAAATGGAGTGATAACCTTCCTTAGTCAAAATCCATTTTACATTACTTCACCAGCACCAAAGCAGCCCCAGATCATGACATTACCTCCACCATGCTTGACAGATAGCATTAGGCACTCTTCTACCATCTTTTCACTTGTTCTGCAACTCACAAATGTTCTTCTTTGTGATCCAAACACCTTAAACTAGAGACTCGAATGCTCAGTTGTGTACTAGGGCCTCCCACTTCTCTTTCTACACTGGTTAGAGCCTGTTTATGCTGTTCTCTTAAGGGAGTAGTACACACCATTGTAGGAAATGTTCAGCTTCTTGGCAATTTTTTTCATGGAAGAGCCTTCATTTTCATTACTGTCGAGTTTCACATGAAGGTTCTCTTTTTCTGGCCATTTTGAGAGTATAATCAAACCCACAAAGGTAAAAACAAGAAATGGGTATCAGTAACAGTGCTGTCATATTCTAATAGCCAGGAAAATAAATAATATTGACAGTTCACACTGTTAGATGGGGGACATTCCTGATGGAGAGAGTATAATCATAAGATTCTTTCCTTCCTTATATTCAAATTCACATCTGATAGTTTGACCGAATAACTGACCTTGATACAAGGCCCTATAGGCACATAAAGGTATCTTTAATGCTTTGTTCAATCCTCTATATCTCCTTCCCCCATATGGTTAAGATTTCACCTGCAGATAGGGCCCTATGTTCACCAAAAAGTTTATTTTCGATGTCCTCTTGGATAAATCAAATGATCCAGGGTAAATCCAAAGAAATCTTTAAAAAGTTATTTTTATTCTCCAAGATACATCATACAAACTAAAAACAGAGTAAAACAAATGAGGTATCCTGTGTCTGAGTCCGGTAGACCAAAAATCCACAGCTCACCCAGGATAAACAGTGGTAGGTCACCTGAGATGACAACACAGGAACGGAACAAACAGGACACAAGGACACCAACCTCCACAGCACCAACGTGTTTCGGGCTATTTATAGCCCTTTTTCAAGGTGTGGAGGTAACAAGCTCAGTACAGTTATTTATACCTGTAATCCTAATGGTCAAAAGCAAAACCCGTAATGGCCAGAAACAAAGAAAAATTAATAATTCTTCACAAAGCAGCATCAAAATATACAAAACAGCCTTAATACACATATTACATAACCTTATATACTTTGCATAACAGAGAATACATAAAGTGCATTCAGTGAATAAATATATCCGGTATCCATATTTTATATATACAATAAAGTTGGTGGCGCCAAACTCCGGTCACGTGTGCTGCGTCTTTATACGAAACCGGAAGTACAGGTCTTCACTATGTCCGGTACTATGGAACGCAAGCTGTTCCTCTGCCAGCCAGAAACCACATCAGAGAAGATCTTTCGTGCTTCCGATTCTTTAGGCTGGATGCTTGTATTATATGTGTCACAGGAACCATTTCATATACTTCCTGTGTACTAAAGGGAACGCATCACTGGAACGCAGTTTTATCTGCTTCCCAAAACAGCACTTCAATTATAAATTTTAAGATTCTCCATAAAATATAAAAAGAGAAAAATAAAAAGCATTAGCATTAGCTAATACTACAATTAAAACATTGCACGGTACTTGTTTCCTAGCACGGCGACACCGATTTTAATTGTATGCAATCGGGTTGCAAAAATCGGGCCAATCGCATCACATGCAACCAAATTGCATGCAATGCGATTGACCCGACCGACCCGATTTTTTACATTGGAACCAATGTTAAATGGTCCCTGAGACCCAATTTTACATTCTATGCCCCCACCCCCCCCCCCATTGTTGACGGCACGCCACGATCAACGTGAACCCGAAGCGTGGCTAGCGCAGCAAGCCCCTGAGGGGCGGCGGTACGCGCCCTCTGACCTTTTCATAACCCCACTATCCACGTCGGCGTGTAGTAGATTTTATATAGTGTGACGAGCGCAGCGAGCCACCGAGCCCGAAGCATGGCGAGCGCAACGAGCCCCGCAAGGGGACGTGCATTAGTTCACAGGTATTACGCGTCCCCTCGCGGGGCTCGCTGCGCTCGCCACGTTTTGGGATCGGTGGCTCGCTGTGCTCGCCACACTATATAAGGTCAACTCCACGCCGACGTGGATAGTGGGGGTATGAAAAGGTCGGAGGACGCGTACCGCCGCCCCTCGCGGGCTTGCTGCCCTCGCCACGCTTCGGGTTGGCGTTCACCGTGGAGTGGCGTTAACAATGGGGGGGGGGCATTTTACATAGAAATTACCCATCAAAAATTGGGTATTGGGGGCCATTTAACATTGGTTCCTATGTAAAATCGGGTCCATCGCATTGGTTGCATTGTATGCCATTATAATGGCACACAATGGACCCGATTTTACATAGGAATTTAACATTACATACAATGCTTACAATGTAAAATCGGGTCGGTTGCGTCGGTCACATCGCATGCCATTATAATGGCATGCGATGGACCCAATTTTACATTTGTCGGGAAACCTAAAAAAAAGCCCAAAATCGGGTCAGTCGGGTCCCATCGCATACCTTAAGTTAAGGTATGCGATGGGACCCGATGGGTGCCGTGCTAGGAAACAAGTACCCATTGCACACATACATTTGGTTATCAAGGTAAATTGTGAAATCAAAATGGAAATAACATAGGTGGCAACCATAAAAATTAATAGAATTAAATTTAAATATGAAAAAGATACAGAGAAAAAAAAACAAAATTTTAAAGAAAACATTTCATTTCAAAGTCAGCATTGAGACCACGGGGTGTTAACGTTTTTAATTAATCTATGGTTCTCATTTCAGTTTGTGACAATACCCGATCTGTATCATTGTTCCTCCAATGGGGTTTAACTAATTTAATGCCACAAAAGGAAACCAAATGTTTCATATCAGAGTTGTGAGATTTTTTAAAATGTTCTGCTGATTTTCTGTGCTTTTTTTTTATGTCTCACATGCTCCGTCCACCTTACTTTTAACGCCCTCGTGGTTTTCCCAACATATAGTTTTTTACAATCACACTGAAGAACATAAATACAATTTTTGGTATTGCATGAAATAAAATCATCGATGGGGTAAATCTTATTGGTAACGACTGATATTCATGTACTGCTGATACTGAGCCTTTACATGTCTGACAAATACTGCATAACCCACATCTAAAAAATCCTTTAGATTTGATGTGATTATATGGAGTGGGTGTATTGATGGCACTATTTACCATGAGATCTTTCAGATTTTTGGCCCTCTTATATACGAAATTGGGTTGTGATTCAATGTGCTTCTTTAATAGGGGGTCATTTTCTAAGATTTTCCAATATATCTGTGATGATACCTTCAATTGCTTTATATTGGGTATTAAATTAGGTTATAAATGTAACACCCTGTTTCTTACTTTGAATGGGTTTTGTACCCTCCTTTCCTAAATTCTTATCTATCAGAAGATTTCTCCCCTTAATTTTTGCTAGTTGAATATTTTCATTATTATATCCCCTACCCAGAAATTGAGATTCCAACCTCTAAGCATGTGATTTATAAGTGGAGAGTTGAGAGCAATTCCTGCTAATGCGCTGAAATTGACTGTTGTGCACACTATTGATCCAATTTTTATGATGGTTACTCGTGGCCCCTATAAACGAGCTACAGTTCATTGGTTTCACATAATTAGTGGTATTTACTGAATTATCTTCTATATAAATTGTGAGATCCAAAAAATCGATGGTGGTGGCACTTATATTTGATGTCAATTGGATGTTACAGTAATTTTCATTTAAATATGTGCAAAAATTGTTGAGATCAGACTCCGCACCTTCCCACACAAATAAAATATCATCAATGTACCTTTGCCAGAGCATCAGACTGGCATTGAAAGGGTGCCCACTTAAAACAGAATGGGCTTTCCACCACACCATAAAAAGATTGGCGTAGCTCTGGTGCTCATGGCGGTCACCATTAATTGACGGTAAAAGTCGTCTTGAAACCAAAAATAATTGTTGGTTAGAATTAAAGATATGCCTTCTATTATAAAATCCTTATTATCCTCTGGCACGTCCTCCAGATCCAGGAAGTATCTAATAGCATTCAGACCCAATGCATGGTCAATTACGGTGTATAACGATGTTACGTCTGAAGTGATTCAAAATCTGCTGTCATGCCACTGGACATCTTTGAGTATGTCCAAGACAGCAATAGTATCCTTCAGATACGATTTAGTTTTAAACACTAACGGTTGCAATAAATTGTCTATATAGTGTGATAAATTGGACAATATCGAGCCTGTGCCAGCAACAATTGACCTTCCCGGGGGTTTGGTGGAATTTTTATGTACTTTGGGAAGTACGTATATGACAGGGATAGAAGGTTTTTCTATAAAAATTTATTCTTTAACACTTTCTGTAATAACACCCTTTCCAATATATAAGTTAAGAAAGGTTACCAGTTTTTTTCTAAAATTGACGGTGGGGTTACTTTTAAGTTTCTTATAAATTTGTGAGTCCATCAATTGTCTCATAATTTCCCCATTGTACTCCTCGGCATCGAGAATAACGATGCCCCTGCCTTTATCGGCAGGTTTTAGTATTATTTGGCTATTCTCCTGGAGGCCTTTAATGGCCACCTTTTCTTTCCTGGATATATTGTAATTTATAATTGGTATAATTTCTAACTTTTCTATGTCATCTTTGACTAACTTTTTTTCGAAGGCTTCAATAAATCAACCCTTCTTGTGTCTTGGAAAGAAGGTAGACTTCATAAATATAGACACTGATGGGATCTCCGGTTCCATCTCACTACCATTTTTATCTTCAAAGAAGTGTTTTAGTGTGAGCTTGCGAATACATATCTCAAAGTCTATGAAAACATCAAACTTTTTCATTTTACTTGATGGAGCGAATTTGAGTCCTCTTTCTAGTACCCTTGTCTCATCTTCACTCAAAACATGTTTACTGTGATTACATTTTTTGTTTTATTATCATTTAACCCCTTCCCGACATTTGACGTATATATACGTCATGGCCGGAATGTACTTCCCGACACATGACGTATATCTACGTCATGACTTTAAACTGTCACCGCGTCTAGGGACGCGGTGACAGAGGGACGATGTCTGCTGTCCCTGACAGCAGACATGTCCCAGCATGCCCAGGGGGGGCAGCGATGCCTCCCCCCCGTCGGCGATCGCTGCGATTGGCTGTTCAATGTGAACAACCAATCGCAGCGTTTTCCTGTGTTACCGGCGAATCAGACGCGAATCAGACGCGAATCAGATGCTCGGTAACACAGGGATGAATCACCGCCGGGTGTGAGGGGGTCACCGGTGATGACCACACCTCACCCCACCTGCCCCCAAGGCTGTGATTGGTCCGTCGGACCGACGGACCAATCACAGCCATGGCGCGTGATTTAAACTAACGGTGACTGCGCTGCAGACGCCATTCCGGTCTGGAATTGCGTGCAGAGCGGTCACCGGCCACTCTGTCGTGCTATACATACCTGAACCTTGCCTGATACTTACCTGATCACCGCTGGTAGCGTGCTGCCAGCAGCTGGATGCTTCCTGGATCTTGTGACTTCCTGTGTCCTGCTGCTGCAGTGTCATAGAGTCACAGATCGTGAGAGATAGTGACAGATAGTGACAGAGAGTGACAGAGAGTGATAGAGAGTGATAGAGAGTGATAGAGAGTGCTATATTTTGTGTCTGATGCACCCCTTTTGTGCTGATCAGTATATCTGTGCTGATCAGCAACTTTTTGGTTTTTTTTTTTTATATATATATACCTGTCAGTTGCACCAAAGGTTGTGCTGCCTGTGCAACTGACTGCTGCCCCCCCTGCTGCCCCCCCTTTTGTGCTGATCAGTATAAATTAAGTGATCAGCAACTTTTTGGGGGTGCAGGTTTTTTTTTATATATACCCTGGGGTCTTGCTAATGCCACATAGCACCCACCATTCATTCCACCAGAATCTGAGCTGCAAAATCCAAAAATCACTCCTTCCCTTCTGAGTCCTGCCATGCACCCAACTGGTATTTTTTGGTCACATATGAGGCATTGCCATACTCGGGAGAAATTGGGGCACAGATTTTGGGGTGCTTTTTCTCCTTCATACCTTAAGAAAATGAAAAATTTTGAGCCAGAACTGCATTTTTGTGTAAAAAATTTAATTTTTCATTTGCACAGCCCAGTTGTATCAAAATTGGTGAAACTCCTGGGGGTTTGAAATGTACACTATACCCCTAGTTGAATTCCCTGAGGGGTGTAGTTTGCAAAATGGGGTCACTTGTGGGGGGGTTCCACTGTATTGGTGCTTCGGGGGTCTTGCTAATGCGACATAGCACCCACCAACATTCCACCAGAATCTGTGCTGCAACATCCAAATATCACTCCTTCCCTTCTGAGTCCTGCATTTTTTGGTCACACATGAGGCATTGCCATACTCGGGAGAAATTGGGGCACAGATTTTGGGGTGCTTTGTCTCCTTCATTCCTTGTGAAAATGAAAAATTTTGAGCCAGAACTGCATTTTTGTGTAAAAAATTTAATTTTTCATTTTCACTGCCCAGTTGTACCACAATTGGTGAAACCCCTGGGGGTTTGAAATGTACACTATACCCCTAGTTGAATTCCCTGAGGGGTGTAGTTTGCAAAATGGGGTCACTTGTGGGGGGGTTCCACTGTATTGGTGCTTCGGGGGTCTTGCTAATGCGACATAGCACCCACCAACCTTCCACCAGAATCTGTGCTGCAAAATCCAAATATCACTCCTTCCCTTCTGAGTCCTGCCATTTTTTGGTCACACATGAGGCATTGCCGTACTCGGGAGAAATTGGGGCACAGATTTTGGGGTGCTTTGTCTCCTTCATTCCTTGTGAAAATGAAAAATTTGAGCCAGAACTGCATTTTTGTGTAAAAAATGTAATTTTTCATTTGCACAGCCCAGTTGTATCAAAATTGGTGAAACCCCTGGGGGTTTGAAATGTACACTATACCCCTAGATGAATTCCCTGAGGGGTGTAGTTTGCAAAATGGGGTCACTTGTGGGGGGGGTTCCTAACTTTTAGCATCTTATGGTGCCTAGAAACCTACATGGTGCCTAAAAAATAATCTCATAAAAAGGAGGCTCCAAAATCAAGTAGGTGCTCCTTCTATTATGAAGCCTGTGGTTTGGTCAACGTGCAAACTAGGGCCACATATAGGATATTTATGAAAACAAAAGAATTGGGGGAATCAATTTTTAGTCACATTTCTCTAGTAAAATCTACTGTGTTCCTTAGAAAAATGTATTAAAATTGAAAATCTGCTAAAAAAATGAAATTTTGAAATTTCACCTACACTTTGTTTTAATTCCTGTGAAACACCTAAAGGGTTAACAAACTTCCAAAATGCTGTTTTGAATACTGTGAGGGGTGCAGTTTTTGAAATGGCATCATTTATGGGGGTGTCTCACATACAAGTCCCTCAAAGTCACATCATAACTGAACTGGTCCCTAAAAAAACCAGTGTTTGAAATTTTCTTGAAAATTTGAGAATTTGCTATTCATATTTTAAGCCTCCTAGTGTCCCAAAAAATTAAAAGGATGTTGAAATAATGATGGAAACATAAAGTAGACATATGGTCTATGTTAGTTATTAACTATTTTGAGTGGTATGATTATTTGTCTCACAAGCAGAAAATTTAACATTTTGAAAATTGCTAAATTTTCCATTTTTTTACGACATTTTGGCATTTTTCACAAAAAAACACAGACTGTATCGACCCAAATTTACCACTAACTTGAAGTACAATGTGTCACGAGAAAACAATCTCAAAATCACTGGGATAAGTAAAAGCAAAAAAAAGTTATCCCCACTTAAGTGATACATGTCAGATTTGAAAAAAAAGGGCTCTGTCAGGAAGGCAAAAACATGCTGCGTCATGAAGGGGTTAATTCAGAAGTGATCTCAGCAGTCTTTCTTTTATTAAGTTTCTTATTGGTTCTCTTTATTCAAATAGTCTCAACTTTTTTTATACCTCTTTTACCCCTGATTTTTTTCCCTCCTTTTATTATCAGTAATTATCTGAGTGTGGTCCTGTGACTCCTCTTTTAGGACAGAAAATCAAAATGTAGCAGAACATTTTTAAAAAGTTAAACCCCATACAGATCGGGTATTGTCACAAACTGAAATGAGAACCATATATGAACTAAAAACATTAATGCCCCGTGGTCTCAATGCTGACTTTGAAATGAAATGTTTTCTTTAAAATGTTGTTTAAAATGTTGTTTTTTTATTCTGTATCTTTTTATTATATTAATTTCATTCTATTAATTTTTATGGTTGCCACCTATGTTATTTCCATTTTGATTTCACAATTTACCTTGATAACCATATTGAAGTGTGCAATGTTTTAATTGTATTATTAGCTAATGCTTTTTATTTTTCTCTTTTTATATTTTATGGAGAATCTTAAAATTTATAATTGAAGTGCAGTCTTGGTAAGCAGATAAAAGTGCGTTCCAGTGATGCATTCCATTTAGTACACAGGAAGTATATGAAATGGTTTCTGTGATACATATAATATAAGCATTCAGACTAAAGAATTTGTGCCCCACGTGACTCAACATCTTCTCTGATGTGGTTTCCAGCTGGCAGAGGAACAGCTTGCGTTCCATAGTACCGGACATAGTGAAGACCTGTACTTCCAGTTTCGTATAAAGACGCGGCGCACGTGACCGGAGTTTGGCGCCACCAACTTTATCGTATATATGAAATACGGATACCGGACTTTTCAATCTATTTATTCACTGGATGCATTTATGTAGTCTCTGTTATGCAAAATATATAAGGTTATGTAATATGTGTATTAAGGCTGTTTTGTATATTTTTATGCTGATTTGTGCAGTATTATTCATTTTTGTCTGTTTCTGGCCATTACGGGTTTTGCTTTTACCCATTAGGATTACAGGTATAAATACCTGTACTGAGCTTGTTACCTCCACACCTTGAAATAGCCTGAAATGCATTGGTGCTGTGGAGGTTGGTGTCCTTGTGTCCTATTTGTTCCGTTCCTGTGTTGTCATCTCAGGTGACCTACCACTGTTTATCCCGGGTGAGCTGTGGATTTTTGGTCTACTGGATTCAGACACAGGAAACCTCCTTGTTTTACTCTGTTTTTAATTTGTATTATGTATCTTGGAGAATAAAAATTACTTTTTAAAGACTTCTTTTGATTTACCCTGGATCATTTGACTTATCCAAGAGGACAGCGAAAAGAAACCTTTTGATGCACATATGGCCTTATCTGTAGGTGAGATCTTAACCATATGGGGGAAGGAGATATGGAGGATTGAACAAAGCATTAAAGATAACTTTATGTGCCTATAGGGCCTTGTATCAAGGTCAGTTATTCGGTCCAACTATCAGATGTGAATTTCAATATAAGGAAGGAAAAAATTATGATTATACTCTCTCCATTGGGATTTTCCCCATCTAACAGTGTGAACTGTCGACATTATTTATTTTCCTGGCTATTAGAATAAGACAGCGTCGTTACTGATACCCATTTCTTGTTTTTGTCTATGGTCTTTGTGGACTGGGGTATTTAGTGTGCTGCAGTCTTGGGGCGTGGTATAATTTCCCAAAAAATTTCAATTGTCTAAACCCACAAAGGTGATGCTCCAGATACTAAACTAGCTCAATGGAAGGCTAGTTTTATAGCTTCTCTAAAGAGCAATCCCATTTTCAGCTGTGATAACATAATTGCACAAGTGTTTTTTAAAGGGTTTCCTAATCATCCATTAGTCTCCTAAAGCGATTAGCAAACACATTGTACCATTAGAACATTGGAGTGATGGTTGCTGGAAATGGGCCTCTAAACACCTAGGTAGATATTCCTTTAAAAACCCAGACGTTTACAACTAGTATAGTTATTTACCACATTAACAATGTATAGAGTGTATTTCTGAATAATTTAATGTTATCTTCATTGAAAAAAACAATGCTTTTCTTTCAAAAATAAGGACGTTTCTAAGTAACACCAAACTTTTGTACATAGTGTGCATGTATGCTATTACACTTATCTATTATTTAGTTCTGTTATTAGATTTCAACATTAACTGCTTAGAATGTTAACAAAATAGCAATATAAGTCATTCCACTTGACTCTAAGCTAATCATAATACATTTCAGAACTTAACTTTTTGACCTCGTGTTCCTTTCTCTTAAACTGCTTTAAAGTTGGAGCCCTGGAGCACATACTGCACTGCTAAACCGGTTGGATTACCCGAAACAATGTCATGTCAGAAATTGTTTTCAGGAAATACAGTATACATTATATGAAAGCCCAGCAACTTGGCTGACACACACTTGTTTAAGCTTTACACAATAACATTTAGTTAACAAGGTATAAAACTCATTTCTATAGCTACTGACTTAATACTATATTTTAAATACAATATATATAATTTGAAGATAATATATATGTTAGTTGTTTTTTACCTTTGAATAAATGTGACATTCCGCCACATATTCTTTACACACTCTTTTAATGTCAGCCTGGTTTATCGTGACATTCCACTAAATTGATCTCACTACTTTATATTCTATTTATTTCCCTCTGCTGGCGAATCCCAACTTTCAACATGTACAGTATTATAAATTCAGAGCTTGGACATCACATGGCCTAAATAATGTTAGGTACCTCACTAATACCTCAATAACATGCCCTTTAACCTCTCAACATGATCAATAGAGTTTTGATTTATTTCCTTGTGACTCAGCCTTCTTACATGCACATCATTATACTGCATTGTACTGTACCTATTTCTAATGATCTATTACTAGTAAGCCCGCCTGAAGCAAATGCTACAAAAGCTAGTCTGCCTCCTTGTGATTGCCTCTGTGTTTGTGCATGAGTGAGAAAGAAAAAGATGTAGTTTCACTCGTTGCCAATAGATGGCAGTGTTTTGGAGACACACAATCAGACACATATGACTAACATATATGACGACTATCGACTAAGAGATGTTTCCCGAAATCTACATATACTGTATATATATGTGTGTGTGTGTGTGTGTGTGTGTGTGTGTGTGTGTGTGTAACTGTGATAGCCTGTTGTGAAAGCTAGAATTCTAACATTTTAGTGAAGGGATTCTGCATATGCCAGAACATCTCACTTCAGATAAGGGGCAGCTGATGGAGATATACCTTGGATAGTCCACACTGATCAAGCTGTCTAATGCAACAATAACGTGTAAGTTCACTGTGGGCCAAATGCATCAAGATTCAAAAAGTGATAAAGTGGAGAGTGATAAACCACCAGCCAATCAACTCCTATCATTTTTCAAACCCAGCCTGTAACATGAAAGTTAGGAGAAGATTGGCTGTGTGTTTATCACTCTTCACGTTTGGAGCTTGGTGCACCAGCTGCCACCCAGGGCCGGTGCAAGCCCTGTCAGCACCCCAGGCGACCAGTCCACCCGCCCACTCCGACCGCCCCCTCACCTCACCTGCTCTGACCCAGGGGGGGGGGAGCGGGCACCACCCGCAGATTGCGGCGCTCCAGGGGGGGCAGCGGATTGCTGCTGTACAGTCCAGAACAGGGGGGGGCAGCGGGCACCAGCCGCTGACTAGCTCGGGAGGGGGGTGCCGCTACTCCTAATCCACAAGCAGGCGCCAGTCAGAGTGGGGGGCAGCGGGAGCGGGAGCTGACTATCTGGGGAGCAGCTGCCACCACTAATTCCTAGGATCTAGTCAGAGGGGGAGGGGGGCGGCAGGAGGTGTACTCACCTGCTCCCTGCTTGGTTGAATTGGCTGAGTGTCCCGTACTTGGCAGCTGGTGCAGCCTTCTTTCAACTTCCTGGTCTCCTTGGAGGCTCAGTACCGCCCTCCAGTGGCCGGCGCCCTAGGCAAATGCCTAAAGCTGCCTATTGGTGGTGCCGGCCCTGCTGCCACCTTCCTCACACTACACACCCTGCCAGACACTGCTTGCCTGGCCTAGCCAGCAATGTAGCACCTGTTTGTCAGCCGCTGCCTTAGATCAACTGCCTCTCCTCTTCTACCAACTAACCCCAGCCAAAACGTAAATAGTCTCCTGGAAATTGCTCATGATATTTTGGGAAGTCCCCTGCACTGAAGAATGGCCTACCTATTGATGCACAAAGTATGCAGGGAATCCTGTTGCTGTGCATAGTGGCTGGGGCCAATTCATCCCCATACTGCAAACCTGCTATCTCCGGCATTGCTCTGTGTTGAGGGTGGGGCACCCCAAAATTTGATAAAGCGTCTCCTCTCCACACTTCTCCATGAGAGAATAAAGTTAAAGTATGTAAGTGTGCACCAGCCTCCCAGCTGACATATCACAGGACCCCTACTACCTGCTTGGGCATGCTCAGAAAAGTACAATCACATATGGCAGCTGAAATATTGGGAGCATTACACATGTATGTCATGACCATTTACCTATGGCAGAATGACTAGAAATGCAAGATAATTTGTAAGTAGAAAGTAGGTAAGAAGTGATTTATATATAAATCACTGCTCTTTAATATGTTGTCATTTTAAATGATGGTATTGTTGATAAGGTGAGATTAATATCCAGCAGAGAGAAGGCATAATGCATAATAGATAAGGAGATTAGAAAGCTGTCATACAGTGACATACTGATTACTTACTGCACACAAAGTTGTATTACAGAGTGCACCACTCCCAGATATTGGCCATACCAATACTAATTGAGTTCTCTATCTTGTCATGTACATTATTTATTTTGGCATACAATAATGTATGTCAACAACATACATTTTTGTACAATGTAGTTTTTATTTGTAGATTTCTATGTTCCAGGAAAGAATCAAACTAGTATGGAACATTATGTTCTCCTAATCCTCCCTGGCTTAACGTGTGTAGTACAATTTTTTCTTCTGTTAAAATATTTAATATATTATAATATAAAGCAAAAATCTTATTAAAGGAGAAGGATCCCCTTTGACTTATGTTTATTTTCTATTACTATGTTTATGCTTGTCATCCTGTTACTGTTACTGTTAGGATAATGGACACTTGCATGAGCCCAATATGCCAGCAGAAGCTGTTGATTCTGGTGATAGGATGCAGGAAAGCTACAGTATGCTTATGGAGTAATGTAACAAAATGTTCATTTATTACTAGGTACAGGTACAACTGTTTTATGAGAAATGTTTTCCACTGCCTACAAATGGTTAAACCAACTTGGAACCTCTTGCATAGTGGGATTGGCAAGACAGAGGAAGTTCTCTCCACATTCCAGATTCTGATGTGCAGCAGTTTTTCCCTTAACTTTATAAATACATAGTAAATACTTTATTAGAATCTTTTTTAGAGATATTGAAATGTCGGGCAGGCCAGTTGCTTGGGATACACATGCATTAGGAAAGCCTGAGAACGAAACACATGCAACTTTAATACAAATAGCTTTTGCATTGGCGATTTCATGTATGCTAATGCTGACAGATGACAGAATTGGGATGACAATTTGGGAGATTAGATCTTTTCTGTACTGTGATTTATGCTGCTAGGGAACACGTATAGCAAACAAAGAAAGATAGGCAGTATGAATGGGGCAAGTGGAGCACAATGTGGGGTGTAGATGGGGAAGTGGAGGACAATGTGAAGTGTTGATGGGGAAAGGGGAGCACAATATCATATGGATGAGGAGAAAGGAGCACAATGTGCTATGAATGAGGAAAAGGGATTACAATGTGGAGTATAGAAGGTGGACAACATTTGGGGTATGGATAAGGAAAGGGGAGAACAATGTCGGATATAAATAGGTGAATCAGAGCATCATGTGGGGTATGGATGGAGAAAGGGGAGCACAATGTGGGGTATAGATTGGGGTATGGCAGCACAATGTGGGGTATGGATGAGGAAAGAGGAGCACAATGTGGGCTATGGATTAGAAAGGGGAGAACGATGTTATATGGATTAGAAAGGGGAGCACAATGTGGGGTATGAATGGGAAAGAAGAGTACACTGTGGGGTATGGAAGGGGGAAGGGGAGTACATTGTGGGATATGGATACGGAAAAGGGAGCACAATGTGATATGGATGAGGAAAGGGGAGCACAATGTGGGTTATATATGGGGGAAGGGGAGCACAATATGGGTATGGATGAGGAAAGGGGAGTACAATGTGGTGTGGTTGGGGAAAAGGGAGCACAATGTAAAAGCCTTTTGTCATCCATAACCCACATTGTGCTCCCTTTTTGTCATCCATAACCCACATTGTGCTCACATTGTCATCCATAACCCACATTGTGCTCACATTGTCATCCATAACCCACATTGTGCTCACATTGTCATCCATAACCCACATTGTGCTCCCTTTTCCCCAACCACACCACATTGTACTCCCCTTTCCCCATCCATATCACATTGTGCTCCCTTTCCTTATCCTTTCCTCATCCATACCCACATTGTGCTCCCCTTCCCCAATCCATATCCCACATTGTGCACATTGTGGGGAAAGGGGAGTACAATTTGATTTGGTTGGGGAAAGGGGAGCACAGTGGGGAATGTCAATAGAGAAAGGGGAGCACAATGATGAACATACAGGGATTGGGTACATTATATTACCTACAGGCCAGCAGACAGGGGTGTGTGGTTAAGGGCACATATCACATATCAACATTAATACACCAGCATATTCCTTTACCCTTGATGAAATAACATTAAAGATGTGTGAAGCCCAATAAGGAAAATTGGAGGATGTGGTCAGAACTTCAGCAAGACCGGAGGGACAACACACAATGAAGCACATATAGGGTGCATAAATAGATTCTATTGAGGGTGGCATATAAAGTGCTCTGAGCTGTCTTTCAAGATAGATTTTGAGGGTGCAGTGAGGTATATAAGGGGCTTGAGGGTCCCTGGTATATAAAGTGGAATTTTGTCATCACCCCAGGTCCCATGCCCCTTTATGGGAATCTGCAAATAAAACAGTAGTAACCCTAACTAGTACAGACCAGATAGTTTGATAAAAAAAAATGTAGGTGTGTAAAGTTTTTAAAACAATGGCTAAGTGTTTGTGTGTAGTGGCACCTGTATGGAAATAAAGATAGTAATTACATCAGTTAGGGGGATATTTGGTAATGTTTATAGTAGTTATTTTTATAGTAGTTATGTGTGGTTCTATGGAAACTGAACACACCCAAACTTATGGTCAGTCCGAACCCCTGCTCGGTTTTGGATTGCATACAGTATAAATCCCTCCCTCCTGACTTTTTTGCACAGGAGACCAGAGGGACACTTTAAAAGTAAACACAACAATGTATATAGGTATACCAAATAGCCATTAATATCCCAAATGATAGTACACACCAACACATTTCCAAACACAAACCATGCCCCCAGCCACCTTCGTCTGCATGAACAGATGTTGTATGCAAAAGATAGGACTGTCCTACGAAAATCTGGACAGTTGGGCGTTAGGCACAAACACATTTTTGTACAGAATGCCCATGTTTTCATGAAGCAAACATTAATAGCTATCTGTGTTATCGAAGGTTATTATTGAGAGTAGAAACTAAAGCATACAAGCATCTCACTGGATTTAAGTGATTTAGCATATGAAATAGGCTCAGCTATAGGGACTCTAGTTTGTCATCTTTTTTCTAACTGTGCAAAAAAAAAAAAAAAACACCTGCGTTATTAGTCATTAGGGACATTTGCAGCTGTTGGTTTACAGTTCTCCGTGACTTTATTCAAAGTCCCAGACATTTAGTAGAAGCCAATATCATTTACTTCTTTGGCTACTTACTTGGCTTCATCTTTTCAGTTAGTGTATGCAAAGACCTTGCCTTTTCTTTATAATGTTCTTTAAGATTATATATATATATATATACACAGAAAAGAATAAGTGCGCAAAAACCTTGATGATATAACATATTAATAGTCCACAGCTGAGGGGGTTAAATGTCCCATCCAAACCTTTTCAATGCACTTTTGGTTTAATTCTCCCGGCAGCTCTCAGTAACCTGTATTTCACAGGTAAATGCGTCTAGAAGGAGAAATAAGAGCGCTCCATAGTGCAGTATCACAAGTAAAAGTTTTTATTAAAACAGAAAGATATCCAGGCGAAAACAAGTGTAAAGGAGCCCATACACGCTCCGATCCCGGCGGTGCGATGTGTGCTTTGAGGTGCGCGCTCCCGCGAAAACAAGTGTAAGGTTTAACCACTGCACTAAAACAGCATATGAATCTTTGTATCCATCACAGAATTGTTGGAGCAGTTACACTCTCCTGTGTAGGTTCGGCAGACAAGAAAGCAATGCCAGGCCATGCCCCAATGCATTTCGTAACCACCTACTTCATCAGAGAGCCTCTGACCAAGTACGTGGTTACGAAATGCATTCGGGCATGGCCTGGTCTGGCGTTGCTGTCTTGTCTGCCGAACCTACACAGGATGCTGTTTTAGTGCGGTGGTTGAACCGCCCACTCTGGTACGTTATCTTACACTTGTTTTCGCCTGGATATCTTTCTGTTTTAATAAAAGCTTTTACTTGTGATACTGCACTCTTATTTCTCCTTCTATATATATACTCCTTGTTTGCCGGCACTCCCAGACACCTTGATCCGGTGCACTCCAATAAACTTTATATGGATCCAAACACAGAGGCACACGGACACCAATCAATAGTTCAAACAAGTGTATTGGGCTTAGCACTATCGAGCACTTTCGGGGTTGCCACCCTGTCTTCAGGATATCAGCCCTTCACATACAAGTGACCAAAAAGAAAAAAATATATATATATTTTTTTTTTTGGGAGAATCCGCACTCACGGCCAGCCCCTGTCAGCTTGAGGGGTGCTCCACTAAGAAAACATCCAAGGATATTCCCAATATAGCACTGGTGTAGAGCCAGAAAAGATCCACAAGGAGCACTCACCAATAAGATCACTTGTACAATTTAATGGTACGTGTTAGGATACAATAAATCTTAAGCTGCCTATACACGGTCTGTTTAACGGATCCGTTTGGGACTTAAATAGCACGCATTGCATGGGATCGCATGCCTTGTGCATGCAGTGTACATGCAATGCGATCCGATGTGATGTGTAGCTAGTACAAAAAGTATGTGCAGCACATACCTTCTGTACGTGTACTATGTGATGCGCGGAAGCGCGCATCGCATAGTACAGAACGGAGCCGGTCCACAACGGACCTTGTATGGGCAGCTTTACTTTTGTATGCAGTCAATGTTTCGGCCACTAGAGGGCCTTTATCAAGACAGGTCACCAAGGCACATCTGTACAGCACAATGCAAGGCCGTCTTATCTACAAACTTGGAAAGAAAAGGTGGAAACTATGCTATAAGAATTCATGCAAAAGGTGTCATAAAAATAAACATAATATTTATTCTAATAAAATAAAATTAATAAAGCTTACTGGTACCATTTAAAAGTCAATTGTACAGATATTGTCACCCAATATGTCAAATGGAGCTCCTGCTGAGTGCCTGTTCCTATATGTGCTTCCCTAGTGAGTCGCAATGGTAGCTTGGCCAATTCTTTGGGCAAACAAGGACTGTAGGGAGAGCCAGCACTCTCCTGCCAAGGGAACACCTGGTAGTTGAAGGTCCCTTTTTGGTGGAAAAATGTACTGACAGGATGCCACTATCCATGCAGCGTGTCCCTGGCCCCGGCATACAGACCCACCAGAGGGAGAGGGGGAGCTGTCAATCACCACCTCAGAGAGTTCCCTGCACATAGCACAGTAGCGCTGGCCCCTCTATTAGTCCTCCCAGACCACAGCTTCCAGTCTGCAGTGCTGTGCAGACTTCTCTTCAAGCCTACCATAAAGACCTCCATTGCTCAATCCCTGGAACAATAGGTACCTGCACCATACACTGTGTACACCTGCCTGTTATACACTGCTATATTGCAGCCCTCAAAATTAACCCTTCGATGACTGTTAACTCTGTGCTCACTACTAAATAAACTACCTTCTTGGTTAAGCTTCCAAAAGTGTGTCGTCTAACAACACCACATGCACCGCTATATACTCTGCCAACAATAGGGTGGGTATCTGACATCAGAGATGACCACTTCTAGCCTGGTTCTTTAGCAGATTGGTGGAAGCTTTACATTTACCCAGACTGATAAAAGCTGTTTGATGGTTCTGTTTTTGCGAATGGATCTGCAAATGAATTTTCAATTTCAATTTCAAATTTTTTTTTTTTTTAGCTAGTGACTTTTTTGATTGCATGCAACTGATTTTTCTCTAACTAGCGATCCATGGTGAATCAGGCCCTATATTAGCTAATTGCGTTACTGGCAGGCACAATGCTCACATGCAGTCATTCAATAATTGACCGGATTATGAAATCTCTAATTAGCGAACCATACGGAATTAGGCCCTATGTACAGTTTTACTGTATTTTGTATTGGGAAAGTTAAATTGCCCTCAGGAAATAATAATAAAAAAGGTACTTGTTTCCTAGCACGGCGCCCATCGGGTCCCATCGCATACCTTAAGCATACCTTAAGTTAAGGTATGCGATGGGACCCGACCAACGCGATTTCGGGCTTTTTTTTAACCTTTTCCGACAATTAGAAATTTAGGTCCATCGCATGCCATTGTAATGGCATGCGATGCGACAGACACAACCGACATTAACATTGAATGCATTGTATTCAATGTTAAATTCCTATGTAAAATCGGGTCCATTGTATTCCATTATAATGGCATACAATGCGACCAATGCGATGGACCCGATCTTACATAGGGAACAATGTTAAATGGCCCACCATACCCGATTTTTGATTGTATACCCACCCTGATGGGTAATTTGTATGTGAAATGCCCCCCCATTGTTAACGCCACCCCACAATGAATGCCAACCCGAAGCGTGGCGAGCGCAACAAGCCCGCGAGGGGCGGCGGTACGCGTCCTCCAACCTTTTCATACCCCCACTATACACGTCGGCGTGGAGTTGATCTTATATAGTGTGGCAAGCGCAGCGAGCCACCAAGCCTGAAGCGTGGCGAGCGGACGCGTAATACCTGTGAAGTAATGCACGTCCCCTCGCATGGCTTGCCACACTTCGGGCTCTGTGGCTCGCTGCACTCGCCACACTATATAAAATCAACTCCATGCCGACGTGGATAGTGGGGGTATGAAAAGGTCAGAGGACGTGTACCACCACCCCTCACGGGCTTGCTGCGCTCACCACGCTTCGGGTTGGCATTCATCGTGGGGTGGCGTTAACAATGGGGGGGGGGGGGGCATTTAACATTGGGTCCAATGTAAAATCGGGTCTCAGGGACCATTTTACATTGGTTCCACTGTAAAAATCGGGTCGATCGCGTCAATCGCATCGCATGCGATTTGGTTGGACCCAATGGATAAAATTAAAATCACTGGCGCTGTGCCACGACCCCCATAGAGGGACAATAGAGGGACAATAGACAAGGGGCTTTTTGCGCTCGCCGTGCTGTCTGACTCCGGCCAGTCGGGATCCCGACGTCGGGATAATGACTGTTGGGATCCTGACTGTCAGAGTCCCATAACACACCCGTTTGTAGGTGTATAAGTGCCTATGAGTGTGTGCATGTATGTGTGTGCATGAGTGTGTTTGTGAGTGACCCTTGGTGTGTGTGAAATACTACCCCCCCCCCCCCCCAGTACTACATCTTCAAGCAGCCCTTGCACATCCCAGCGCACCTTGAAGCCTCCCAGCAGCCCAGTGGACTCACAGGGTTCACAGTGCTAAAACCCCCAATAATAATTCTTAGGATTGTTTGTCACTGGTATCATGTGTGTGCATGCCTGCGGTAATCCAGAATTGGGTGTGAGGTACTCAAGATTTTTTGCTCTTGCTGAACATTGCTTAACTAACACCCCCCCCCCCCCCCTCTCTCACACACACACACACACTAAGGTTGCTTTCCATTTCTTATCTAGCAGATACTGTACAGGTTAAAATGTATTTTTGTCTTGTTATCAGAATGTTTTTTCAAATACCAACATAAGATACTAAAAACCATGGCAAACAGGATCCTGGTTCCGGTTGCTAGGATGACAGTAAATAGGTCGACCACTATTGGCTGAAAGGAAAAAGGTTGATGTGCACTAGGTCGATAGGAAAAGGGTCAACGCGACAGTTACAAAAGGTCAACACAAGCAGTAGGTCAACATAGCAAATGGTCGACACATAAAAATGTATGGTATGTAGAAAGTTTCGTTTTTGCATTTTTTTCTTAAAGAAAACTGATAAAGATGCCTATGAAGGGCAAGAAGAAATACATTTTGTAAAAGAGTAGGTTGGCGGGAAAAATGTAAAATCTAAAACAAGACAAAATGGAAAAAGACTGAAAAGGGTAGGTGCAGTATTGCAATGGTTTTAAATTCATTTTGCTACACTACCACTAAAGAGGGTTTTATACTGTATATATATAGTTTGGGACTTCCCTACATGGGGTCATGGAGCAGTGAAAAGCTCTTTATCAGTGATAACAGGGCTTTTTTCTGCTTTGTACCATTCTCAGAAAGGGTTACCGTGGAGAAATCTGAGATTTTCCCAGCAGCGCCCCAGTTCTGTGCAGGATTACCTCTGCATAGGGTAGAGTGATTCATAGAAACACAGAAAACTCTGCTTTACATTTCACTTGGCAGAAAAATGTCACCATCTCAGGAAAGTGTAAGGACAGTCCGGATGGGAGAAAAGCAGAGAAGACTGCTGTCCCTCTGCCTACTGCTTTACTGTTCACCTTCTTATCTCTTGCTGGCCAATCAGAGGTTTTAAAAGCATTTATGTAGCTGAAGTGACCTGGAATATTCTGGGACACTAACCTGCTGTCTCCACACTGCACCCATAACCTCCCTGTGTGTAACATACTGCCACTGCTCTTTCTTGTGTGTATACATATATATATATATATTGGGTTTTGAGTTCTGATTACCTTCAGGTTTTGGGTTCTAATGGGTTTTGCCAAAACACCCCCTAAACGTTTTGGGTTTTGGGTTCTGATTTTTTTTTTTTAAGCATAAAAACTGCTAAAATCGCAGAATTATTGTGTTTTTTTGCTTCTATGCAATTATTAACCTCAATAACATTAATTTCCACTCATTTCCAGTCTATTCTGAACACCTCACATTATTGTTTTTTTTGGGCAAAAGGTTGCACCGAGGTAGCTGAATAACTATGCTGAGCCACACAAGTGTACTGCACAAACACGTGACTCATCTATGAGTGGCACTGCATCGGCAGACAGGGTGGCAGTTTGAAAAACTAGGCCCCAAAAAGACCCCTATCTGGCTTGATTGTGTTTATCACCAGCCGAGGAGCAGTGGGCGATTGGTGCAGCACTTAGTTGGTCTGCGAGTGTGCTGTGCTGTGTATATGTTTTTATCAGTTTAATATCTAATAAGACCACTATCTGGCTTGATCGTGTTGTTTACCACCAGCCGAGGAGCAGTGGGCGATTGGTGCAGCAATCAATTGCTCTCAGCAGTGGGATTGGTCAGCTCTGTGATTGATTATCATTTATTATTACCACTGTCTTGAATGCAAACAGTTGTATGAATTTAAAGACAAGTCCAGTTACCCCATGAATGACTTTAGGCAGTGGGATTAATGAATGGAGTTGGCAGCCGAGGAGCAGTGGGCGATTCGACGGGAATTCTGCAGGCAGTGGCAGAAACGCTCCTGTCACTTAGGCCGTCTTACGGCAGCATCTGGTTGTGTGATGCAGGGTGACAGCAGAATAATGCAGGGCGAGAGCGGCAGTGGAGGACTCCCAGAATAATGCAGGATGAGAGCGGCAGTGGCAGACTCCCGGAATAATGCAGGGTGAGTGCGGCAGTGGCGGACTCCCAGAATAATGCAGGGTGAGAGCAGCAATGGCGGACTCCCAGAATAATGCAGGGTGAGAGCGGCAGTGGCAGACTCCCGGAATAATGCAGGGTGAGAGCGGCAGTGGCAGACTCCTGGAATAATGCAGGGTGAGTGCGGCAGTGGCGGACTCCCGGAATAATGCAGGGTGAGAGCAGCAATGGCGGACTCCCAGAATAATGCAGGGTGAGAGCGGCAGTGGCGGACTCCCAGAATAATGCAGGGTGAGAGCTGCAGTGGCGGACTCCCGGAATAATGCAGGGTGAGAACAGCAGTGGCGGACTCTCAGAATAATGCAGGGTGAGAGCGGCAGTGGCGGACTCCCGGAATAATGCAGGGTGAGAGCAGCAGTGGCGGACTCCCAAAATAAAGCAGGGTGAGAGCGGCAGCGACAGACTCCCGGAATAATATAGGGAATACCATTTGCATTACAGTGTCTGTGACACAGTCATGTATCAGTTATCTGTGATTAAGGTACAGTGCCTAAAATAAGGACACTGCAGAATGGCTTCCCAGAGACACCTGTAAAACCCTATCTGAGCACAGGCGGCGACCAGCCAAGGAGCAGTGGGTGATTGGTGCAGCAATCAATTACTCTCATTAGTGGATGCAAGCAGTTTTATGCATTTAAAGACAAGGGTACTTATATGTTAGTTGGCCGCCCACTAAGCTATTTGCTCAGTTTTCTGCATCCGCTTGCCACACTTCGGGCTCGGTGGCTCGCTGCGCTCGGCACACTATATAAAATCAACTCCATGCCGACATGGATAGTGGGAGTATGAGCATACTAACTATAGTGGGCGCTCAACTAATCAGGGGAATCACCTGACTAATGCTGGTAGTGTTGGAACTGACTTCACGTGTGGCTAGTTCAAACGGCTGGAGAACTTTGCACAACATGGAAATCAGCCTCCATTGTACTTGAGGCAGGCACAGCCCCGCTCCTCTGCCTATGTTGTAGGTGGCCATGTAGGCTTGAATGGTCTTTTGCTGCTCCTCCATCCTCTGCAGCATATAAAGGGTGGAGTTCCAGCTCGTCACCACCTCTTGTTTAAGCTGATGGCAGGGCAGGTTGAGGAGTTTTTGCGGTCGCTCCAGCCTTTGGCAGGCAGTGGCAGACTGCAGAAAGTGTCCGCAAATTTTGGGTGCCGCAAGCATCTTCTGCTCGCTCCTGTCACTTCTGATGAAATGCTGCACCACCAAATTTATTGTGCGGGCAAAACATGGCATGTGCTGGAAATTGCCCATGTTTAATGCACTATGTTACTGGCGTTGTCCAACACCACTAATCCCCAGGAGAGTCTAAGGGGGGTAAGCCAATGAGAGATAATTTCCCTCAGTTTCACTAACAGTTTGTCTGCGTTGTGCCTCTTCCTGAAACCGGTTATACACAGCGTATCCTGCCTTGGAAGGAGCTGGCGTGCAGGAGATGCTGCTGCTGCGGAATGCGATGCATCTACCCAGTGGGCTGTCACAGTCATATAGTCCTTAGTTTACCCTGATCCACTTGTCCACATGTCCGTAGTTAAGTGGGCAGTGGGTACAGCTGCATTTTTCAGGGCACTAAGGACACTCTTTCTGACTTCCCTGTAAATCGCGGGTAATCGCGGCAGTAGTAGGCGTAGCGCTGCAGGATCCTCCGGAGGAATCTCGGATAGAAGGGGAGTCAGTCATGCTGGTGACATGGCCTGCAGGACTCCCCCCGATCTGGATCGAGGAGGAAATTGACAAGGAGGGAGTTGGTGGTGTGCTTTTCAGGCGCTTGGCTCCAACAGCCACAGTTCCTGAACTAAACCCTGATTTATAAAGGATCTTCAGGTGATGTATAAGGGAGGATGTCCCTAGGTTGGCAATATCCTTACCCCTGCTTTTTGGAGCTTTACATAATGTAACACTGTAGGGGAATTTGGATGCCTTTTCCTGGGGTAGAAGGCAGCCAACAGCAGCTGAGTAATCACACCAGTCCAGTCTTTGTGGTACAACTGGCCGCAACCAGTTTTATTTCAGCAGAATACAAAATAAACATAAAAAGAAAATACCTTGCCTGTCCGGCACTAACTATACACAGGATGCTTCTAACTGTCACTAAAGAAAAATACAAAGTTTCCCAGTCAACACTGGGGACTCACTTGTAAAAGGCAGGTTTGCTTCTCACACGGGGCCTTATTTTGGTTCATTCTTTCTGACAAAATCCTTCTTAGATGGACAAAACCATGTGCACTGCAGGGGGGGCAGATGTAACATGTGCAGAGAGAATTAGATTTGGGTGAGTAATTTTGTTTCTGTGCAGGGAAAATACTGACTGCTTTATTTTTACACTGCAATATAGATCTCACTTTGAAGTAAAACCCCACCAAATCTAATTCTCTCTGCACATGTTACATCTGCCCCACCTGCAGTGCACATGGTTTTGCCCATCTAAGAAGGATTTTGTCAGAAAGAATGAACCAAAATAAGGCCCACAGAGACTCTGCAATCTCCCAGGCAATCCTCTCACATTGTTCACTCTGACAGCCTTTTTACAGCTTGCTTGCTGATTAGCCCTCTGTGAGGCAAAACACCTGTTTCTAAAAGGTGTAGGACAAGAACCTGGGACAAATATACCTGCCCTCAAACACTACTCCAGTGTTCTTGTCACATATCCCCCTCCCCTGTTTCGACCTAGGGGCCGGAACACTTGTAGCCCCCAAACAGAAGGTGCAGGACAATGCATCTGTATTGGCCAACTGTGAACCTGGTCTATGTTCGACCTTAAACTTGAAATCCTGTGATGCTAGAAACCTTCTGGTTACCCGAGCATTCTGACCTCTGTTTACATGCATCCATTTTAAAGGGGCGTGATCTGTCACTAGCCTGAATTGTCTTCCCAAGAGGTAATACCTCAAGGTATCTAATGCCCATTTAATGGCCAAAGCCTCCTTTTCCACAATGGCATACCTTTTTTCATGCTCATTGAGTTTCCTACTCAAATAGATGATAGGGTGTTCATCCCCATCTCTGGTTTGGGACAACACAGCCCCTATCCCTACCTCTGAGGCATCTGTCTATACAACAAATTATTTTGAAAAATTTGGCATGATCAGTACAGGTTGTGAACATAAAGCCACTTTTAACGCTTGGAACGCTTTTTCTAGATCAGGGTTCCATTTCACCGCATTTGACTGCTTCCCCTCGGTAAGGTCTGACAACGGCACTGCTGTGGCTGCAAAATTAGGAATAAATCGTCTGTAATACCCAGTTATTCCCAAAAAAGCCCTTACTTGTTTTTTTATTCACTGGCCGAGGCCAGTTTTGAATAGCATCGATTTTATTTAATTGCGGCTTAATCAGACCTCTACCAATGGTGAAGCCCAAGTACTTAACCTCCTCCATTGCAAGGCAGCACTTCTTTGGGTTAGCAGTAAACCATGCTTCTCTGATTGAGTCCAGTACTGCTTGTACTTTAACCAAATGGAACCCCCAGTCCGTACTGTGAATTACCACATCATCCAAATATGCAGCTGCATATTTTCTATGGGGCCTTAAAATTTTATCCATCGTCCGTTGAAAGGTTGCTGGAGCCCCATGTAACCCAAAAGGTAACATCTTATACTGAAACAGCCCCTCTGGAACCGAAAAGGCTGTTTTTTCTTTTGGGCTATCAGTTAGGGGTATCTGCCAGTAACCTCTAGTCAGGTCCAATGTGGTGAGAAACCTGGCTGCTCCCAGCCTTTCTATAAGCTCATCCACACGGGGCATGGGGTATGCGTCAAATTTGGACATCTCATTTAATTTACGAAAATCATTACAAAAGTGTATGTTACCATCTGGCTTCGGGATGAGAACTATAGGACTGGACCACTCACTGTTGGATTCCGCTATGACTCCTAGTTCTAACATGTTTTTAACTTCTTTAGAGACAGCTTCTCTCTGAGCTTCAGGAATCCTATATGGCTTTAAATGAACCCTGACCCCTGGTTCAGTGACAATGTCATGTTTTATTATGGTCGTTTGGCCAGGCAGCTCTGAAAATATCTCCCTATTTCAGTTGAGAAATTCTTTAACCTGATTGTTCTGATCAGCTGACAATGTCTCTGACACCTTCACCGCGGGAAGCAACTGAGGTGAAGACGCCAAAGAGCAAGGCTCCGCTGACAGAGACAACCTATCTTTCCAGGGATTGATTAAGTTAACATGGTAGATTTGTTCAGGTTTTCTCTTACCTGGTTGGTAAACTTTATAATTGACCTCATTCACTTTTTCCAAAATCTCAAATGGTCCCTGCCATTTAGCTAGGAACTTGCTTTCCACAGTGGGCACCAACACAAGAACTCTATCCCCCAGAGCAAATTCCCGTATCTTGGCACTCCGGTTATATACCCTCTGTTGAGCACTTTGGGCTTGTTCCATGTGCTCTCTGACAATAGGTACCACGGTTGCAATCCTATCCTGCATTTGTGATACATGTTCAACAACGCTTTTATAAGGGGTGGGTTGTCCTTCCCACGTCTCCTTAGCAATGTCCAACAGCCCTCTGGGGTGTCTACCATACAACAAATCAAACAGAAAAAACCCAGTAGAGGACTGCGGAACTTCTCTGATGGCCATCAACAAGTAGGGCAACAAACAATCCCAGTTTTTCCCATATTTGTCAACAACATTTTATAACATACTTCTTAAAGTTTTATTAAATCTTTCCACCAACCCATCAGTTTGGGGATGGTAGATAGACGTCCTGAGGTGGGTGACCTTAAACAATTTGCACAATTCTTTCATGACCCTTGACATAAATGGAGTACCTTGGTCAGTCAAAATTTATTTTGGTATTCCCACTCTACTGAAAACCTGCACCAGTTCCCTAGCTATCGCTTTGGTTGTGATAGTGTGTAAAGGAACAGCCTCAGGATATCGAGTGGCGTAGTCCATTATTACCAAAATATACTGATGGCCCAGAGCGGATTTTAACAAGGGCCCCACGAGATCCATGGCTATTCTGTCAAATGGGACCTCTATAATAGGCATGGGAACTAGTGGGCTCCTGAAATGAGGTCTAGGGGCATGATACTGGCATTCAGAACAGGAAGAACAATATTCAGACACTTCTTTATACACCCCTGGCCAATAGAACCTTTGTAAAACTCTTTCAGTGGTCTTTTCTGCCCCTAAATGTCCTGCTGTAACATGACTATGGGCTAAATCTAGTACCGTTCTCCTATAAGGTTGGGGAACTACCAGCTGATCCACCACTTCCTCACCCTTTTTGACAACGTGGTACAAAAGCTCATTACAAATAGCCATGTGGGGATAAGAAATCTTGGCACCTAAGTACCACGGGTTCCCCATTAACAACCTTAACATTTTCTCTAGCCTTCAATAAAGTAGGGTCCTTTAACTGTTCAGACATAAACAAATCCTCCAGATCGGGCACTACTACCTCTCCGTTTCCAGCAAGAGGGTCCTCACTGGACTCCCCATCTGTCCCCTCCCCAGCCAAACTAGCAAAAGGTAAAGGGTCAGAAGGTTCAAAGGACCCACATACATCCACAAAATCATTGGCATTAACTACTGGCTCTTCACTTCTCCCATCTGTGGCTAAACGTGATTCCCACAGCTTCCAAAAATGAGGAAAATCCCTCCCTATTATGGCCTCATGCACCATAGAGGGGACCAGTCCTACTTTCACAATTGCTGACCCACAACAAGTTTCTATATGTACTTCAGCAGTGGCATAATGTTGGGTATCCCCATGTATACAAGTAACCCCAATAGGTATTTGCTGGACCGTTAAGGGATCACTAATCCAGCTTTCACAAGGGTAACCAAACTTCCTGAGTCCAGCAAAGCCTCTAACCGGTTACCCTCTAAGAACACATCACACATTTGTCTTTCGAGTTTAGGAGAAGGCACCACAGTACAGGCTAATCTAGCAAAGAAAGACATTCTGCGATTTTCAAAGGCAGCATCACATTGCATGGGTTCCTGCGTAACTGGGCAATTAGCAATAATATGACCTGGCATACCACACCTGAAACATTTAATCACACGATTATCAACCCGTTTGGGCAGCATAGACCTTTCTAGTCCCATTGGTCTGTCTCCAGGGCCACTGTTTACAGTCTCTCCAGCCTTGCGCTCTCTTAACCGACCAGCAACATTTTCCCATGGAACAGTCTTACCAGTCTTCACTAAAGGGTGCTGTCGGGGATCTGTGGGGTGTTGGGTGGTCATCAGTAATTCCTCTGCCGCCAGATACCTCTCTACCATGTCCACTAACCGGTCAGCAGTATCCTGATTTCCATGGCTCACCCACTTGCGCAGGACCACAGGCAAGGATCTCAAATAGCGGTCCATAACGACTCTTTCCACCATCTGGGGACCAGTTAATGTCTCTGGCTGTAACCATTTTTTGGTTAGCTGAATAAGGTAGTGCATCTGTGAGCGAGGAGGCTTCTTCAGGGCATATACCCAGCGGTGCACCCGTTGGGCTCTTACGGACAGTGTTACTCCCAGGCGGGTTAGGATCTCAGTTTTTTACTTGTCATAGTCCCGAGCATCTGCAGGGCTTAAATCAAAGTATGTTTTTTGGGGCTCACCCGAGAGAAAAGGTGCTAGCAGACTGGCCCATTGTGCTTCCGGCCAGTTCTCACGCTCAGCAGTCCTTTCAAACATGGTCAGATAGGCCTCCACATCATCAGTCTCTGTCATTTTTTGCAGGAAGTGACTGGCCCGGATAGAACTAGAGCTGGCTGGAGCACTGACGGCCACATCACCGGTTTGTGTTGCCAAGCTTCGCACCACTGCGGTTAAGGCCTCTCTATCCTGATGCTGTTGCCTGCAAAGTTCATCCATTGCCACCTGCTGCTGCCTGGTGGCCTATTGCTGAGCTGCTGTGGCCTCCAGCTGTACCGCTGTAGCTTGCAGCAAGGCTTTAAGCAGTTCCTCCATGTTGACAGATTTTTCAGGTGGCTTTTTAGCTGCTTTCACCCAGGACACATATAAAATCCTCAGGCAATTCTCAGCAACTTCACACTGGGCTGTATCTGCATAAACCACTGTTTGCAGGGCTCACACAGCTGCGGCTCTCACTTATGCACAGAATGGAGTGCTCGCATTCTCCACCAAGTTGTAACACTGTAGGGGAATTTGGATGCCTTTTCCTGGGGTAGAAGGCAGCCAACAGCAGCTAAGTATTCACACCAGTCCAGTCTTTGTGGTACAACTGGCCGCAACCAGTTTTATTTCAGCAGAAAACAAAATAAACATAAAAAGAAAATACCTTGCCTGTCCGGTACTAACTATACACAGGATGCTCCTAACTGTCACTAAAGAAAAATACAAAGTTTCCCAGTCAACACTGGGGACTCACTTGTAAAAGGCAGTTTTGCTTCTCACACAGAGACTCTGCAATCTCCCAGGCAATCCTCTCACACTGTTCACTCTGGCAGCCTTTTTACAGCTTGCTTGCTGATTAGCCCTCTGTGAGGCAAAACACCTGTTTCCAAAAGGTGTAGTACAAGAACCTGGGACAAATATACCTGCCCTCAAACACTACTCCAGTGTTCTTGTCACAATAAGCTACATATGGCAATACATTTGTTGTCTGGATTTGGATAAAAAATAATCCAGACCGAATAGGTGGATATATTGGTCCTCTGCCCAGGCATGATGATGGGCTTTTTCATCCCATGGACAACAACTGTTCCCCCCCTTCCCCTGGTGCCTCATTTAAGCAAACCAGCTCAGCATCCTCCTCATCAACTTCCTCCTCAGTGCCAGCTACATCAATATCCTCCTCTTGGTCTACAACATTAACACCTTCAATATCTAAATCACGAACTGCACTGTGGGTGAACTTTCCAGCATATGCAGAGGGAGTGCTGAAAATGGTGGAAGGAGCCACCTCTTTCTGTACAGCGATGGGAAGGTCAGGCATCGCAATCACCAACACCCTTGGACTCTCTTTGGGGGTTTGAGATAACATGTCTTCTTTAGGAGGAAGAGATGTTTGCTGTGTTTTTGATGACTGCTGAAATTCCTTCAAATTTCTAAAGGGGGGAGTATCACCAGTCATGAATACAGGCCAGGGCCTTAACCGTTCCTTGCCACTCCGTGTCGTAAATGGCACATTCCCAATTTTACGTTTCTCCTCCAATGATTTGAATAATTTTTTTTGGGTCCTCCTTTTACTCAACTTTGGCTTTTTGGATTTTATGTGGCCCGTACTTTCATACTGGGCATCGGCCTTGGCAGACGACGTTGATGGCATCTCATCGTCTATGTCATCATAACTACTTGCATTTGCAGCACATTCAGAAGTAAGAGGAAGCGGCCCTTCATCTTTCCCTAAATGATTTTCCATATTTTGCATCTCCATTATTTTTGTGAAGTTATGCAATATAATATTACACCACAGCACAGCACCACTGGAGTGCAAGTATATATGGCAGTAGATGCAACAATAGAGAGGTATTTATTTTATATAAGATTATACGATTATACGGTACTCAATCAATTAGGCCCCACCAGAAAGATATACGGTAGTCAATTACGCACCACCAAAAAATATACTGTAGTTAATTTATAATTACGCACCACAGAAAGATATACGGTAGTCAATTACGCACCTACAAAAAAATATACAGTAGTCAATTATGCACCACTAAAAAATTATACGGTAGTCAATTTATAATTATGCACCACCAGAAAGATATACAGTAGTCAATTACACACCACCAAAAAATTATACGGTAGTCAATTTAAATTTATGCACCACCAGAAAGATATACGGTAGTCAATTACGCTCCACCAAAAAATTATACGGTAGTCAATTTATAATTATGCAAAACCAGAAAGATATACGTATTCAATTACGCACCACCAAAAAATTATATGGTAGTCAATTTATAATTACACACCACCAGAAAGATATATACAGTAGTCAATTACGCACCACCAAAAAAATTATACGGTAGTCAATTTATAATTTCGCACCACCAGAAAGATATATACGGTAGTCAATTACGCACCGCCAAAAAATTAAATGGAAGTCAATTTATAATTATGCACCACAAGAAAGATATACGGTAGTCAATTACAGACAGTTTGATTTCCAGTTTGTATGCATAACTATTTTAAAATTATTTATAACCTAAGCGCCCATATGCACTAACCCCCTTTATCTCACGACAAAAAAAACATGGTAGTCAATTACGCACCACCAAAGAGATATTATATATATGGCAGTATAATTAATATGCACCAGCAGAGATATTATTTTAATTACTAGATGCACCAGTACACTGTAAATTTATTAATATTTTTATTTATGTCAGACTCAGTAGTACAGTGAGTAGATGCACCAGCAGAGAATATGTACTAGTTATGTAAGGCTGTATACACCAGCAGGGGGGTAGTATTAATTATACAGCAGATGCACAAGCAAACTGGTAAATAAGTGGTTACGTTTAACAACAGTGCTTGAAACACTGGCCAGTGATTTGAAATCTATGTATAAGAAATACTAGTTTTTTTAAAAAGAGATACTCTCCAGCGCAGTCTCTATATTTTTGTATTTAATATCGGAAAAGATTGAATCCCAATCATAAATGACCTCTATAAACTTTTAAACAACTTTTAAACCACTTAATGCTCACGGCTGTAAAGTAGAAGGAAACTTAACAATACTACATAGTTCATTCCTTCTAAGGCTAAATATTTTGTTTTCCGTGTAGTGCACATTTTTAAAGCGATAGATCTTTAAACTATACTTATACGTCTCCTAAATACATACATTTTTTAATGCTATTTGACTCGGGCATGCAACCTTAGGTTATCAAGTTCACAAACTCTCTTGGCTGATATCAGCTCACATTTATACAAATAAGTAATTATGGGAAGAAGCCTGTTAACCACATATTGCCCGTGGAACATGGAACTTTATAATCACATGGTCACACATTAAGCTAACACCATTCAAGTGGTACATTTTACAAAGGAGGGGTTTGATGCCCATATGAAAGTCACATGCATGTGCAATATTAAAGGTGTCTTTACATATCCCTAAGGCAGTGATTTTCAACCTTTTTCAGCTCGCGGCACACCGGACAAGACTTTAAAATCGCCAAGGCACACCAACAGTTTTTAATCAAATATAATGCATATAATAGCAAATATTGACATATAGTTAATATTTGTAGATATTTGTATCATGTATCTTAAAATTAGTAGTAATAAATAGGTTTTACTTACATAAAATTATCAGTGGGAAACCTGTGCTTGGTCATGTCTCTTGTCGGCGGACGGATGGATGACAAGCATACCCTCAAACGTAATTACTGTATACACACACATGTCCCTCATTGTAATTCCACACACACATGCGCCCCGCCTTTTAGTTTTTCCACACACATGCCCCTCATTAGTAATTTATCACACACCTGCACCTCCTACTAGAACTAGAACTTTATGGGCCCCATAGCAAAATCATTGATAGGGCCCCCCCCCCCATGTTGTTGTCACTAAAATGCCCCTTAAGGGACAGGCGAGTGAGAAACAATGAGATTGTTGTGGAGAGGAGAAAGAGGGTGGTCAGAGGGAGAGGGGGGTGGTTTGTTTTATGGGACTGATAGAAAGACAGGATGCCATGGCTTAAGAGATAAAGGGGGAAGAAGGGGGTCAGGGGGTGTCAGATCGAGAGTGGGAGGAGAAAGGGCAGGCTGTCACTTGCAGGAAGGGTGCAGGCATACTCACAAGTGAGAGCGGAAGAAGCAGACCATCGCTTGTGGGGGGGATTGGTGGGTGTGTTCAGGTAGGACAAGGGAGGCAAGCTGTCACTTGTGGGGAAGGGAAGCCGCAGGCACACACGGGGGGGGGGGGTGCAGGCTATCACTTACTGGGGGGGTGTCAGAAGGTGCAAGTTGCTTGGAGAGGAGGACAGGCTGTCAGGGGGGGGGGGGTGTCAGAAGGTACATGTTGCTTAGAGAGGAGGTCATGCTGTCGCAGGGGGGGGGGGTGGCAGGCACATTCAGGTGAGAGGGAGGAGGGGTCGATAGACACACACACGTGAGATGGAGGAAGAAGGCACTAAAGTTTTTTAAATTGAAGGCAGAAGATGAAATCTCCCTTCCCTCCCCCTCTCGTTACCTGCTGTAAGCTGAGTGTGGCCATACTGTGGGGTCTGCGCCGGCCAGTATGTGAGCACTGATGACTCACAGCTGGCATCCGACTCTTCTGCGCTGCCTTCTTGCGGGTGGGTAGTGATGACTGCAGTACTGACTGAGGAGCTTGTACTGCTCTCACTCAGCTGTCCCTGCAGGAGCCGCTGGCATTCACCTGTAAGTCTCAGCGAGTGCCCGGCAAATGGACGGGGCAGTCGCAGCGCCCTCTACGCTTGACGTAGCCTGCCCTACCAGGACCCCAGCTCAGCACCCGCCTTGGCTCATTCCCAACCAGGAAGTGCCGATTAATTAACTCAGCGCCGCAATCCATTAAAAATAGAAGATGCAATGGATTGCTTGCTGTGTCCTAGGGCCCCCACAAGCTCTCGGGCCCCATAGCAGCTGCATCCCCTGCACCCTCTATAGTTATGCCACTGCCTCCTTAGATACTCCAAGCACCAGCTCCCCCTTAGAAAATACACACACAAATGCCCCTCCTTAGTAATTCCTCACACACCTGCCCCTCTTTAGATATTTCAAGCACCAGCTCCCCCTTAGTAATTGCTCACACACCAGCCCCTCCTTAGATATTCAACACACCTGCCCCTCCATAGGTATTCAAAACATATTGTGCACCTGCCTTGTAAGATGGCGCAGACAAAAGAAGGTACTGGAAGACAGCAGCGGGTAACTATAGCCCCGCAGACCCCCGGCGCCCACACTTTCTCTGCGCCTCCCCGCCATCGCGGGGCTGTGGAGCTATAGTTTTGCTTCTGGGGGATTGGCTATATACAGCTGATATTAGTCAATTTCCCTCTAGACTCTTCATGGAGTCAGGGAGATTGCTACTATTTCATGGAGCTCCTGCAAAATTCAGGACTTTAGGCAACTATGCTCTGGAGGTTTATATTATGCCAGGCATATGAAATGCCTTCAATACACATTAGCATTAGTGTTACTGTCTGTATTTAATATGTACTTAATTAATTAAATCATTGTTTAAGTCAGTGTGTGTGTGTGTGTATGTGTGTGTATATATATATATATATATATAGATATAGATATATAATATATATCTATATCTATATATATATATATATATATATATATATATATATATATATATAAAACGGGCGTCTGGCCGGCACTCCAAAGTGCTTGGTGCTTTATCTTGCCTGGTGCCTTCCAGAAATAACCTGAAGTCAGGTATCCATAGCTCACTCCCACGGCGGCACTCCAAGGACGAAATAAAGAGTCGACACACACTGTATGTGTTCAACATTTCAGTGCTGTGCACAGCACTGAAACGTTGAACACATACAGTGTGTGTCGACTCTTTATTTCGTCCTTGGAGTGCCGCCGTGGGAGTGAGCTATATATATATATATATATATATGGGAGACAGACTCTTGTTTCGCGCCACCAATTAGTTAATTGTTGTAACTGGGCTGCCGTACTCACAAGAACCCCTGTTGGATGGGGAAAAGAGGAATGTGGATAGCAGTTGTGAATTGGCGCCCTTTCACAGACCTTTAGTGATTAGGTCTCTATTAGCCTTTGATAACCTTTGAATCAAATGAAAGTAAAGTCCAAAAGTAAAGTCCAAAATTTCTCAATATTTATTTAAAAAGTCTCAGACCACACAATAGTGGTAGATGTTCATATAAAAGTGCTTTTTCATTTCAGATAAGCAAAACAGACATCCCAACGCGTTTCGTCCCCGCAAGGGACTTCATCAGGGGTTTGCTACAAACATAAACATATGTATTTTAAAAAGAAGTAGTTACAATTCATATAATTTTACAATTAAAATCACAAATCAATAGACTTTCACTTTTGAACAATCATTGTTGTAATATGACTGGCTAAGTCAACATAGTGCATCACTTGATGAAAAGAGAGTTTACACGAATAAGGAAGAACAGGTGAATGAGGGAGAACAGGTTTCAACGGTATTTAACATGTGCTGCTATTACCACAATAGTGACGTACCGAACTGTATAGTTTCCACGTTTGTTGTAGATGGGGTGATTCCCCAACCAGAAATGGATTTTTACAGGTTCTGGGATGCCTGGTGGAGATAATGTACTACCATTACAATATTTCTATACAATAAGCTCTACTATTCCCTCCAGACATTACTCAAAGGAGAATTGACTATTTTCTAGACCATAACTCTAATTGTTTATAGATGTATAGTTTAATTAAAATAGGGTTATCCACACTTACACTCTTAAGAACAACTTTTTCTCTGCAAGTGGAAGAATCTGTAACGCGGACTCTCGATTTTTTACTGACTATGCCGGAATGCGTTTGAACAGATAGCTGAAAATATATTAACACATTATATCAATAAAGATCCAATTTTCTAGCTTGACCCTCTTCAGGGGCCAGTTTAACATTAACCGATCAATAGTGTACCTTTATGGGCTTAAAAGATCTTGGGGAATTCCTCCCGTAAAAGTTTCTCCAATATGGAATCAATGGCCCTTAAAGAGGTGTTTTCATTGTGTAGCATCTATCTGTATGAGTAAACATCTGATTACAAACAGATAGGTATTAACCTTACTCTCCTATGATATCTCAAAGAAAGGACACCTACCAGTGTGTGTCAAACATGTAAATTTTCCAGCCTTTCTGGGAGTGGTTTTGACTGTCTGAGGTGAACTCTCAATTGGAAGCCAACCTAATCGTGTTAAAGAAATGACCAGAATTCATCCTCAATTACAGTGTCCTATTTTGTGCTCGAGATATTTTTTAAGCTTAAAGATTAGAGCTTGTTGTTTCACTTGCCAATATGGCAGACTCTAACAAAAGGGGTTTAGGGTAATTACACATATCTTATCCCAAGAAAACGTCCAAAATTGTATACATACCTATACATACAAGTACAACATGTACAGAATTGCAGTGTGTTCAACATGAATTTCTCCCTGTCTGATAAATAAATATAGACTTAGATTATTTTAAATAATCTTAAAACACATCACCCATATGTTGTCCATGTTGCTAGGTTAAATGACCCATTCATATATATATATGCTTTTTTTTTTTTTTTTTTTATAATATATATATATATACACATACATATAATACATAAATTCATATTCCCTCTACCAAAAGAAACTAAACATACACAAAAAGTGCCTACGTATTGGCCCTTAGAAGCATAATGCTGACAATAGCAAAGTTCAGGTCATTAAGTAAATTCTGTACCAGGCTAACTTACCCTTGTGGAGGTGTATACCAGTGAAAGGCTCAGTGAGAATGATTTTCTCCTGTCTCCTGTCTCAGGTATATGTAGGGCTACCTCATGACATCACTTCCTCTAGTTCATTGATTGGTGCGAGTGTTAATTCACTCAAAAGGTTCTTATTCCCCACCATAATATAATCTCATTGCATTATTACCATGTGAACTTAGGTTAATATTGAAAATAATGGTGTTTCATTATGGTTTTAATAAAGGGGGCCGGACTACCCAGCCTGCTTAGCGGCTGTCAGTCCGGTTCCCCAACTGTATACATAAAGCGTTTCTTTCCAAACGTTCCCATAACATTGGTGGTGTAGTGGAGGAGTGGGGGATCATTGCGCCCTCACTTGATCTCCCCTCCTATGTACCCGATCGGCGGCAGAACTCTCTGACGCCGTACTGTGCCGCATTTCCGGGTTGCGTTCCAGCGCACCCGGAAATGCGTTCCAAGCGGCGGAAGTGACTATGTACAGCGCTTCTATGCGCTGCTCACTGCTGGAATAAGAGGAGCTAGGAACCTCTCTCTTAGTTCCTAGTTTACACTCGGATCTCTATTGCCCTTTCTCCATTAATATTGACAGTATTCCTATCTCTACAAGTGAACTATAGAATTACCTCTGTGAGTGTAAATTGTATTCATATTGTATATAACATTATAATCAGTATGGACTTTTGGTCAAAAAACAATGGTTATTTATATTATTAGTGACCAAAATCAGTGCCACAAATCTACTGTTATTTCAATGTTAAAGTGTTGATGCTCAAAATACATTAAGATAAAGTATGTGCTTATTAAATTTCGTTAGTATTGGTTCATTCATTATTTCTAGTAACCCATTCAATACTGCGTCTTATTTCTAAGGTGCCATTAAGTGTATCTTTAATTCATTGTCTGTGCCAAAATAGTTAATAATCCATATTTATAACTGTGAATTGATCAGTGATATTTTGCTAAACTTTGCTATAAACATTATAAATTAAATTAGTGATTAATTACCTATTCATAGTGAGACCTCTATTCATTAGATGAGATAGGGACAATTGTACTAGGATTGAATTGTTATGATGATATACCATTATTAAATATATATATATATATATATATATTTTTTTTTTTTTGTTATTTATTTTTTTTAATCATAATGTATCACTGTATTATTTGTATTTCATTATATTATTCATTTTCCTATATATGGTGTTCATGGTTGTATCCTAAATTTAGGGGATAACTCTTTTCTGGGACAAGTTAATGTGCCGAAACTTTGCGCTTGTCATTGCAAATATTGCTCCTGTACATTCTGAGTCAGAAACAATAATCTCTCTTATTCATTTGGCTGTCAGCCCAGTGAAATTCCCATGAGTCAGACACCGAAAAGTCGAACCTATACCAAAACATCTCTTCCCTATCTGGATAAGTTCAAAGGAACGACACTATGTCAATGTTTTCGTTCAAGCCTTTGGGGCTCAAGGTATCCAATTGGAAAATCCAAAAGGATTCCCTTTTCGATAGATAAAGATCTCTGTCCCCTCCCCTATCGTCTGGTTTGATGTGTTCTAAAATCATAAATTTCAGGCTGTCAACTCTAGAGTCATGTTTCAATTGGAAATGTCTGGGGAGGCTATGGTTTTGTACCTTATTTTTTATGTTTCTAAGATGTTCTTGGATTCTAATTTTGATGTTTCTTTTGGTTTTTCCAATATATAACATGTTGCAACCGCATCTGATTAAATAAACAACATAATTGGACTCGCAGGTGAGAGCGTCCTTGACTTTGGCTAAGGAAGTGTATTCCTTATTTTTTTCAACATGTTTACAGCAGATGCATTTGTTGCAGGGCGTGATCCCATTCCTTTTCTGCAGAAAACCATTCTCTTTTTGAGTTTTTTCCACTGGTTTCAACCTACTGGGGGCCAGAATGTTTTTGAGGTTTGAGGCTTTCCTGTACGTAACTGTAGGTTTGGGAGGGAGATGGGGGCCTAATATTGGATCTTTAAGTAAAAGATGCCAATGTTTTTGTAGGCATTTCTTTATTTTCAGGTTCTCCTGATTGAAATTGGTGATAAAAGGTCTTCGTTGAATCGCATTGCAAGGGTAAGTTAGCCTGATACAGAATTTACTTAATGACCTGAACTTTGCTATTGTCAGCATTATGCTTCTAAGGGCCAATACGTAGGCACTTTTTGTGTATGTTTAGTTTCTTTTGGTAGAGGGAATATGAATTTATGTATTATATGTATGTGTATATATATATATATTATAAAAAAAAAAAAAAAAAAAAAAAGCATATATATATATGAATGGGTCATTTAACCTAGCAACATGGACAACATATGGGTGATGTGTTTTAAGATTATTTAAAATAATCTAAGTCTATATTTATTTATCAGACAGGGAGAAATTCATGTTGAACACACTGCAATTCTGTACATGTTGTACTTGTATGTATAGGTATGTATACAATTTTGGACGTTTTCTTGGGATAAGATATGTGTAATTACCCTAAACCCCTTTTGTTAGAGTCTGCCATATTGGCAAGTGAAACAACAAGCTCTAATCTTTAAGCTTAAAAAATATCTCGAGCACAAAATAGGACACTGTAATTGAGGATGAATTCTGGTCATTTCTTTAACACGATTAGGTTGGCTTCCAATTGAGAGTTCACCTCAGACAGTCAAAACCACTCCCAGAAAGGCTGGAAAATTTACATGTTTGACACACACTGGTAGGTGTCCTTTCTTTGAGATATCATAGGAGAGTAAGGTTAATACCTATCTGTTTGTAATCAGATGTTTACTCATACAGATAGATGCTACACAATGAAAACACCTCTTTAAGGGCCATTGATTCCATATTGGAGAAACTTTTACGGGAGGAATTCCCCAAGATCTTTTAAGCCCATAAAGGTACACTATTGATCGGTTAATGTTAAACTGGCCCCTGAAGAGGGTCAAGCTAGAAAATTGGATCTTTATTGATATAATGTGTTAATATATTTTCAGCTATCTGTTCAAACGCATTCCGGCATAGTCAGTAAAAAATCGAGAGTCCGCGTTACAGATTCTTCCACTTGCAGAGAAAAAGTTGTTCTTAAGAGTGTAAGTGTGGATAACCCTATTTTAATTAAACTATACATCTATAAACAATTAGAGTTATGGTCTAGAAAATAGTCAATTCTCCTTTGAGTAATGTCTGGAGGGAATAGTAGAGCTTATTGTATAGAAATATTGTAATGGTAGTACATTATCTCCACCAGGCATCCCAGAACCTGTAAAAATCCATTTCTGGTTGGGGAATCACCCCATCTACAACAAACGTGGAAACTATACAGTTCGGTACGTCACTATTGTGGTAATAACAGCACATGTTAAATACCGTTGAAACCTGTTCTCCCTCATTCACCTGTTCTTCCTTATTCGTGTAAACTCTCTTTTCATCAAGTGATGCACTATGTTGACTTAGCCAGTCATATTACAACAATGATTGTTCAAAAGTGAAAGTCTATTGATTTGTGATTTTAATTGTAAAATTATATGAATTGTAACTACTTCTTTTTAAAATACATATGTTTATGTTTGTAGCAAACCCCTGATGAAGTCCCTTGCGGGGACGAAACGCGTTGGGTGTGTCTGTTTTGCTTATCTGAAATGAAAAAGCACTTTTATATGAACATCTACCACTATTGTGTGGTCTGAGACTTTTTAAATAAATATTGAGAAATTTTGGACTTTACTTTTGGACTTTACTTTCATTTGATTCAAAGGTTATCAAAGGCTAATAGAGACCTAATCACTAAAGGTCTGTGAAAGGGCGCCAATTCACAACTGCTATCCACATTCCTCTTTTCCCCATCCAACAGGGGTTCTTGTGAGTACGGCAGCCCAGTTACAACAATTAACTAATTGGTGGCGCGAAACAAGAGTCTGTCTCCCATACTTTCCTACTGTTGGTAACTCTTGCACGCAGCCTAAATAGCAAAATGCCCTTATTTAAGGATAGAAAAACAAGAACGCAGAAATGTAAGTCTATCTTTACGGAGGATGAACAGGTGATGGAACAAATGGTCGAGAATGATGAGGATTACTACAGTCTCCTAAATCACATGGAGAAAATCTCCACGAAGGAATTGAAAAACTGGTACGATCTTATCACTTTGGAAAAGTATCTAGAGGTCGGGAGAATACCGAGAGGTCTAAGACTTAACAAAACTCCCACTATGGGAACAGTCACTGAAGAGTTCATGGCGAACTGGAATAAGATACTAGACGAAAGTGCTGCTAAATTAGTGGGTCTAATTATAAGTGAAAGAAGAAAAGAACTCCTAAAATTAGACGAAGACATGACCAAAATAGAGTCAACCTTAATGAAGTTTGAAAAAGATGAAGACTTCCGGAGAGATGTTGAGGATCTTCAGCAGAAACTAGATTCCCTGGAAAATGAGATTATTTCTCGCAAACAAAAAAAGTTTGCTAGAGACAGATGGGACTATGAGAATGGTAAGATACATGAGAAACCTAATAATGAGTTCCGAAGGTACGATCCAAGACCAAACTACACCACCCGTAGATGGCGGAGACCACAGGAAGATCAAAATGAAGTCTTTATGGAGACGAATGAACGATATCAACCTTACCACAGAAGACTAAACTATGCCCCCAACTACGGGAGAAGAAGATCTAACAGAACACCATCATATGGTGACAGGAGAAATACCAACCCCTATAGACCTAGGACACCCCCAAGAAGGGAGTTTTACCCCCAACAGATCAGGAGACACCAACCAAGATCTCCTTGTTCCCCTAGGGAACGACCTTTTCTAGGAGAAAGGAGGAGAGTTGGTTTCCCGAGACTTCAAGGAGAAGAAAAATTGTACACCAGAATAGATTCCCCACAAGGGAGGAAACGTTCATTAAAAGGAGAGGATGTAGAGGAGGTAGACGATTCCCCCAAAAGAAAAAGACGAACAACACTACCGGAAAAGGAACCAATATCTTCAATCTATCCAAGAAGGCCCTTTCACAACCAGAGATCGCAGTTCTAGAGAAGGGGATGAAATTCGCCCCCAACCAACATGTGGACCAGTTTCAGCTCTTTATTGATCTCAATAAATTCGTTCGGAACATGACTCTGCAACGCCATTTTATAAAAAATCCCATCAAAGAAGGCCAATTTTCCCAGGACCCAAAACCTATAGTAGCACTACCGTCTAAATATTATCCAGTGGAATCCCGAGGAAGCTACTTAGACATATTCTACGAAACGGTCAAAGAAGACTTTAGACGTATGAAAAACGTCAGTGACAAATACAACCGGAACCTCCAACCTTCTGAGCAAAAAGCTCTAAAGAATCTGAAGAAGGACCAACAAATAGTCATTAAAACAGCGGACAAGGGGGGAGCCGTTGTCGTACAAGATAGGACCAGCTACGTCAATGAAGCCAAGAAACAACTTGAGGATCGCTCCACATACTCAGTCATCCTGAACGACCCTACAGTACAATACAAGGAAGAATTACATGAATTATTAAAGAAAGCCCGGCAGGAAGGCATAATATGCCAAAAGGAGTTTGAATATATGGCAGTAGAAAAACCTAAGATTCCCATCTTTTATCACCTCCCAAAGGTACACAAAGATAGCCAACATCCACCAGGGAGACCGATAGTGGCCGGGATAAATTCCCTTACGGCTAACCTATCCCACTACCTTGATCTAAGGCTTCAAAAATATGTTAAAACACAAAGGTCTTACCTTAAGGATTCCACTAGCCTTCTGAGAGATTTGAAGTCATTCAAATGGTCACCAGAGTATTACTGGTTGACCATAGATGTCCAGGCCCTATATACATCCATCCCCCACAACAAGGGGTTAGAAGCTGTAACCAAAATCCTGTCCAAAGATAACACTGTCAAACAGAATGAATGCCAATTTCTGACTGCGGGTATAGAATTTATTCTACACCACAATTTTTTTGAATTTGAGGGTGTCTTCTATGTACAAAACAGAGGAACGGCGATGGGGACAAAATTTGCCCCTTCGTATGCTAACATTCTCATGAATGACTGGGAAGAGAACCACATGTACGAAGGTGAAAACTACAAATATTCAAATATATGTTTTTATAGGAGATATATAGACGATCTTATCGTAGTCTGGAAGGGAGACCTACCAAGTATAGAGAGGTTTATGATGGAGATCCAGACAAACCTTTACAACTTAAAATTCACGTACAAATGTGACTCTAACAAGATTGACTATCTCGACATAGTTTTCGAAATCAGCAGCAGCAATGAGATCGTCACGAAAACGTATTTCAAAGACACAGACGTCAACAGCTATATTCCTTCGGAAAGCTGTCACTTACCTCTCTGGAAGGAAAATGTCCCTTACTCCCAGTTCCTCAGAATTAAGAAAAACTGTAGCACTGATGACACCTATTGGACTCAATCTAATACCATAAAAGAACATTTCAAGGAGAAGGGATACAATGAACGTAAAATCATACAAGACCAAAAGAAGGCTTCCTTACTGCAAAGAGAATCCCTGTTGGAAGAAAGGGTATCTACACCTAGCAATGCGATTCAACGAAGACCTTTTATCACCAATTTCAATCAGGAGAACCTGAAAATAAAGAAATGCCTACAAAAACATTGGCATCTTTTACTTAAAGATCCAATATTAGGCCCCCATCTCCCTCCCAAACCTACAGTTACGTACAGGAAAGCCTCAAACCTCAAAAACATTCTGGCCCCCAGTAGGTTGAAACCAGTGGAAAAAACTCAAAAAGAGAATGGTTTTCTGCAGAAAAGGAATGGGATCACGCCCTGCAACAAATGCATCTGCTGTAAACATGTTGAAAAAAATAAGGAATACACTTCCTTAGCCAAAGTCAAGGACGCTCTCACCTGCGAGTCCAATTATGTTGTTTATTTAATCAGATGCGGTTGCAACATGTTATATATTGGAAAAACCAAAAGAAACATCAAAATTAGAATCCAAGAACATCTTAGAAACATAAAAAATAAGGTACAAAACCATAGCCTCCCCAGACATTTCCAATTGAAACATGACTCTAGAGTTGACAGCCTGAAATTTATGATTTTAGAACACATCAAACCAGACGATAGGGGAGGGGACAGAGATCTTTATCTATCGAAAAGGGAATCCTTTTGGATTTTCCAATTGGATACCTTGAGCCCCAAAGGCTTGAACGAAAACATTGACATAGTGTCGTTCCTTTGAACTTATCCAGATAGGGAAGAGATGTTTTGGTATAGGTTCGACTTTTCGGTGTCTGACTAATGGGAATTTCACTGGGCTGACAGCCAAATGAATAAGAGAGATTATTGTTTCTGACTCAGAATGTACAGGAGCAATATTTGCAATGACAAGCGCAAAGTTTCGGCACATTAACTTGTCCCAGAAAAGAGTTATCCCCTAAATTTAGGATACAACCATGAACACCATATATAGGAAAATGAATAATATAATGAAATACAAATAATACAGTGATACATTATGATTAAAAAAAAAAAATAACAAAAAAAAAAAAAAAAATATATATATATATATATATATTTAATAATGGTATATCATCATAACAATTCAATCCTAGTACAATTGTCCCTATCTCATCTAATGAATAGAGGTCTCACTATGAATAGGTAATTAATCACTAATTTAATTTATAATGTTTATAGCAAAGTTTAGCAAAATATCACTGATCAATTCACAGTTATAAATATGGATTATTAACTATTTTGGCACAGACAATGAATTAAAGATACACTTAATGGCACCTTAGAAATAAGACGCAGTATTGAATGGGTTACTAGAAATAATGAATGAACCAATACTAACGAAATTTAATAAGCACATACTTTATCTTAATGTATTTTGAGCATCAACACTTTAACATTGAAATAACAGTAGATTTGTGGCACTGATTTTGGTCACTAATAATATAAATAACCATTGTTTTTTGACCAAAAGTCCATACTGATTATAATGTAATATACAATATGAATACAATTTACACTCACAGAGGTAATTCTATAGTTCACTTGTAGAGATAGGAATACTGTCAATATTAATGGAGAAAGGGCAATAGAGATCCGAGTGTAAACTAGGAACTAAGAGAGAGGTTCCTAGCTCCTCTTATTCCAGCAGTGAGCAGCGCATAGAAGCGCTGTACATAGTCACTTCCGCCGCTTGGAACGCATTTCCGGGTGCGCTGGAACGCAACCCGGAAATGCGGCACAGTACGGCGTCAGAGAGTTCTGCCGCCGATCGGGTACATAGGAGGGGAGATCAAGTGAGGGCGCAATGATCCCCCACTCCTCCACTACACCACCAATGTTATGGGAACGTTTGGAAAGAAACGCTTTATGTATACAGTTGGGGAACCGGACTGACAGCCGCTAAGCAGGCTGGGTAGTCCGGCCCCCTTTATTAAAACCATAATGAAACACCATTATTTTCAATATTAACCTAAGTTCACATGGTAATAATGCAATGAGATTATATTATGGTGGGGAATAAGAACCTTTTGAGTGAATTAACACTCGCACCAATCAATGAACTAGAGGAAGTGATGTCATGAGGTAGCCCTACATATACCTGAGACAGGAGACAGGAGAAAATCATTCTCACTGAGCCTTTCACTGGTATACACCTCCACAAGGGTAAGTTAGCCTGATACAGAATTTACTTAATGACCTGAACTTTGCTATTGTCAGCATTATGCTTCTAAGGGCCAATACGTAGGCACTTTTTGTGTATGTTTAGTTTCTTTTGGTAGAGGGAATATGAATTTATGTATTATATGTATGTGTATATATATATATATATATATATTATAAAAAAAAAAAAAAAAAAGCATATATATATATGAATGGGTCATTTAACCTAGCAACATGGACAACATATGGGTGATGTGTTTTAAGATTATTTAAAATAATCTAAGTCTATATTTATTTATCAGACAGGGAGAAATTCATGTTGAACACACTGCAATTCTGTACATGTTGTACTTGTATGTATAGGTATGTATACAATTTTGGACGTTTTCTTGGGATAAGATATGTGTAATTACCCTAAACCCCTTTTGTTAGAGTCTGCCATATTGGCAAGTGAAACAACAAGCTCTAATCTTTAAGCTTAAAAAATATCTCGAGCACAAAATAGGACACTGTAATTGAGGATGAATTCTGGTCATTTCTTTAACACGATTAGGTTGGCTTCCAATTGAGAGTTCACCTCAGACAGTCAAAACCACTCCCAGAAAGGCTGGAAAATTTACATGTTTGACACACACTGGTAGGTGTCCTTTCTTTGAGATATCATAGGAGAGTAAGGTTAATACCTATCTGTTTGTAATCAGATGTTTACTCATACAGATAGATGCTACACAATGAAAACACCTCTTTAAGGGCCATTGATTCCATATTGGAGAAACTTTTACGGGAGGAATTCCCCAAGATCTTTTAAGCCCATAAAGGTACACTATTGATCGGTTAATGTTAAACTGGCCCCTGAAGAGGGTCAAGCTAGAAAATTGGATCTTTATTGATATAATGTGTTAATATATTTTCAGCTATCTGTTCAAACGCATTCCGGCATAGTCAGTAAAAAATCGAGAGTCCGCGTTACAGATTCTTCCACTTGCAGAGAAAAAGTTGTTCTTAAGAGTGTAAGTGTGGATAACCCTATTTTAATTAAACTATACATCTATAAACAATTAGAGTTATGGTCTAGAAAATAGTCAATTCTCCTTTGAGTAATGTCTGGAGGGAATAGTAGAGCTTATTGTATAGAAATATTGTAATGGTAGTACATTATCTCCACCAGGCATCCCAGAACCTGTAAAAATCCATTTCTGGTTGGGGAATCACCCCATCTACAACAAACGTGGAAACTATACAGTTCGGTACGTCACTATTGTGGTAATAACAGCACATGTTAAATACCGTTGAAACCTGTTCTCCCTCATTCACCTGTTCTTCCTTATTCGTGTAAACTCTCTTTTCATCAAGTGATGCACTATGTTGACTTAGCCAGTCATATTACAACAATGATTGTTCAAAAGTGAAAGTCTATTGATTTGTGATTTTAATTGTAAAATTATATGAATTGTAACTACTTCTTTTTAAAATACATATGTTTATGTTTGTAGCAAACCCCTGATGAAGTCCCTTGCGGGGACGAAACGCGTTGGGATGTCTGTTTTGCTTATCTGAAATGAAAAAGCACTTTTATATGAACATCTACCACTATTGTGTGGTCTGAGACTTTTTAAATAAATATTGAGAAATTTTGGACTTTACTTTTGGACTTTACTTTCATTTGATTCAAAGGTTATCAAAGGCTAATAGAGACCTAATCACTAAAGGTCTGTGAAAGGGCGCCAATTCACAACTGCTATCCATATATATATATATATATATATATATATATATATAAATGTTTTAACGCTTCATAGATGATATCTTAATTATCTGGGAGGGAAGTACAGAAGACTTTGAAAAATGCATGGAATCTATGAATATAAACAACTACAATTTAAAATTCACGCATACAATAAATGAAAACATCATCGAATTCCTGGACTTGAGAATATCAACAGAAAATTTCAATATAACAAAAACAATAGAAACATCGACATACTTCAAAAAAGTCAATAGTAACAGCTACTTGGATTATATGAGCTGCCATCTACCACGATGGAAACAAAACATACCAGTATCCCAATTTACAAGATTAAGACGTTATTGTTCTAATATAGACACATATGAAGAACAGTCTCGTATATATGAAGATAGATTCAAAGAAAAAGGGTATCCGATAGAACTTGTCTCTGAAGCAAAAGAAAAAGTTAAAAGGAAAAATCGGGATGATTTACTTAAATATAAAATGAAGGATACAGTGGAAAATGAAAAAAATATTCTGCCCCTTCGTAACAAAATATAACACAGCAGAAAAGGAAATAAAGAAAATTTTACAGAAAAACTACCATATTCTTCAACTTGACCCGGTCCTTTCAGAACATCTACCAGAGAACCCTGACATCATATTCAAAAGAGCATCAACAGTAAAATCAATGATCTCCAAAAGCTGCCTGCAAAAAATCCCGGAAACCCCAAATGTGCAGATGTTTGGTGGGCTGACGGGATCATTCCAGTGCGGTCACTGTAAAATATGCCCACAAATGGAGAAAGGATTGAAGATGTTTAGTGGGAAGGACCAAAAAAACTACAAAATCAAAAGTTTGATCAACTGCACGTCGACATATGTGGTCTACATGGTGTCCTGCCCGTGCGGCTTAAAATATGTCGGCAAGACGAAGAGGCCCCTGAAAATAAGAATGTTAGAACATTGCAGAAACATCAAAAATAAAATCACCAATCACAGTTTACCAAGACACTTCTTAAAACATCACAACAGTGATCAGTCATTGCTAAAAATAAAAGGCATAGAACACATCCCTGTAAACAAGAGAGGAGGTGATCATGAAAAACATCTCACAAAAAGAGAGACCTACTGGATCATAACTCTAAATACCTTAGTTCCGAATGGACTTAACGAAAATTACGAAATGACACCGTTTATACAAGATGCCTGAATATACCAGTGAAAAGGAAATAATGAAAATATCCTATAAAAAAAACCGTTGACATAAGGTCGACCATTCCTTCAAGTATGTATATATATATATATATATATATATATATATATATAAAAACAAATTAATGCACTGGTCTGATATTCTCCAAAAAGAATATGTGTGAATATATCTTATAGAATTTGGCCCGGGTCCGTTTCTGAACCAGTAAAATCATTGCAACAAAAAGATACAGGTCTCAATGAAAGAAACATTAAGTGAGCCGTAATTACAGGAAGGTGAAAAACACCTGATACGTATATCGGAGGCTACAGATTGAGAAATATAGTAAAAGAAGAAAGAAAAAACCTCGCCAGGAAGATGAGCGCGCTAATAAAGGAAAGTTCCACTCAATTGTGAAAACTTTTAATTGTTTTTAGTAGTCTAATTGATTCAAGTAAACATATGCTGAAGCCATGCCGTAATTGTGAAGATATGCTAATATGAGAGCTATGATTGGCTTATGGATCCATAAAAGCACAGCCCCCAGTCACGATGGCCACCCCACTGACGAAGTCCATGACGAAACGCGTAGGGTCGTGGACATCATGACGTTCTTTCTGAAACTCCTGGCAGAGAGCAGACGCAAGCCGTGTAACATCTACCCTGGGACTCTGTGAGACGTCGGCTGTCCGGAGAAGCAGGAGGTCCTGTGGAAGCCGTCTGAAGCGGTGACTATAGCTATGGGAATGCAGTACTGCCAGTGATTGTGTATATATCTAGTGGTAATCAGTCCACTGCTGAGGTCAAACTCGGTACGAGTCCTTTTTAATGAGTGTTTATTTTTTACTTGTTTTTTAAAAATAAAAAAAACTTTATTGCACTATTGGGCGCCCCCCTCTATCTCTCCATTTCTTATATATATATATATATATATATATATATATATATATATATATATATATATATATATATATATATATATATATATATAAAAAGAAATGGAGAGGGAGCGCACCATGAGCATAAAATTCAATACTTTACTTGAAAGTGTAATAAAGCTCACATACATGAAAGTAAACAGAGATCTGCTTGCCAGAATAAACCCCCGCACCACGCCGACAGCTTCAGACCGGGACCAGCCGTAAACCGTCTGTGGACATCAGGTGGGTCAGGAACAGAATTGCACAGCGTCGTCAATCAGGCCACGCCCAACCGGTTTCGTCATAGGTAGACTTCGTCAGGGGGTGTTTCTATTCAGTGTGCAGGTATGGTATATATATCTGTTATTCAGCTGGAAACAATTGACCCTCTCACGATCAATCAGCATCCTAGCTCTGGTTACAGCGTTATAAATCACTCAACATATATATGGCAATATAATAAAATTTACAAACATAGTAATAAAAAGAAGAATTGATACATAGTATAACAATTTACAATAATAAAAAAGTTTTATACATATATGGGTAAACAATTTATAATAACATTTAAAAACAGTTTTTTTACTGATAAAACACGTATCTGTGCAAAATTTAGCAATTTAGACCGAAGTTGTTCATTTACTAAAGAGAGGAGCAGAGAGAAAAGACGTTAATGACACAAGCAATATAAATGAAACAATCAGAAGATTTTCACTAAAGAAAGTTGCGAGGCTGACTTACACCAAGGCAACCCACCGGCGACACACTATCGACACAGCATCTGAGGTCCGCAGACCCAACACAGAATCCGGTCAGTGAGCCGTCAGTGAGCGCCCTCTAGTGCAAGAAAGATACAACATCGCAACCCTCATTCATTCCCACTGGTGAGAAGGTACCCAGAGTGTGGATCCAATAAGTCTCCCGTCTGCTAAGTTTTTTTAGGAGATCTCCACCTCGCTCATACAGTGAGACTTGCTCTATACCTTTAAAGGAGAACTGATTCAGGTCTCCATTATTGCAGGCTAGAAAATGCCTAGAGACACTATGTGTGCTAAGTTTATTGCGAATATTACGTGTGTGCTCTAATATTCTAATTTTGAGTAAGTGCTTAGTCTTTCCAATATACCTTTTGCCACAACTGCAGCTCAACATATATATAACACAGGAGCTAATACACGACATTTTACTTTGGATATTCCAAGATTTTAAATGATCTTTGTCCCAGTATTTGAATTTATCCCGGTCCACATACTGGCACATTTTACATTTCGTGCAAGGAAAGAAACCCTTCGTTGTTTGTAACCAGCAGGATGTTTCTGTTTTTCTTAAATGGCTTGGTGCCAGAGTAGTTTTTAAAGTAGCCGCCTTTTTAAAAACTATTTGCGGTTTATTAGGAATAACAGTTTTTAATATTGGGTCCAGCAATAATATACCCCAATGCTTATTTAATATTTCTTTAATTTTACTACTATCAACATTATATTTGGTTACAAAAGGTACAAACAACGATTCAGATTTCCCTTCTTTCACTTGATATGATAACAAAGATTGTCTATCCTTTGCATTTGCCCGATTTTTACATTTCTGTACCAATTCCTGCGGATATCTCTTGTCTTCAAAACGATTACAGTAAATATTTGCCTGCTCATTGAATTTTTCTACCGTTAGACAGTTTCTTTTTAGTCTAATGAATTGCGAATACGGTATATTCGCAACCCATTTGTTAAGGTGACAGCTGGTGAAATTAATGTAACTATTGCTATCAACACTTTTGATGTGAGTATAGGTATTGATGCAATTATTGGATGCCCAATCAGTGGTGTCTAATACTAAATCAAGAAATTCGATTTTGTCATGGCTAAAGTTGGAAGTGAATCTCAGATTTAAATTGTTTATATTTAGTTTCTGCATAAACTCATTGAAGATACCCTCATCGCCCTGCCACACAATAATAATATCATCAATGAAGCGCTTAAAGCACTTAATGTGTTGTTTATATTCATCATTAATTTCAATATTATTTTCTTCCCATTTACCCAAATAAATGTTAGCCAGGCTGGGAGCATACGGAGTCCCCATCGCAACTCCGCAGAGTTGCAGAAAAAATTCATCTTGGAATAAGAAATAATTGTTTTCTAGTACAAATGAAATACTATCCAAAATGAATTGACATAAATCACCGCTAATGTTTGCATCTTTTTCCAAATAATATCGCACTGCATCCAGACCTCCTTTGTGGGGAATCGAGGTGTATAAAGCCTCTACATCTATGGTAGACCAATTATAATCGGCTTCCCATTTAAATTCATTTGCCCACTGGAGAATCTGTGTAGAATCTTTAATATGTGATTGCAGACTAACCACATATTTCTGCAGATAAATATCAACAAATTCGGACAGCTGGGCTGTAGCAGAACCTATCCCTGATATTATGGGACGACCAGGCGGCTGCTCTAGCCGCTTATGAATCTTAGGTAGATAATAAAAAATAGCCACCCTGGGATTCTCATTCACAATATACCTTGATTCATTTATATTAATACATCGTTTTTCCAGTCCATTTTTCACCAGTTTCTTAATATTATCTGTCACCTTTTCGGTAGGATTAAGGTCTAATTTACGATATGTTGTATTATCGCCAAGTAATCGATTGGCTTCAGTTAAATAATCATTTCTATTTAATATAACTAACCCCCCCCCCCCCTTATCAGCACACTTAATAATGATATCATTATTTTTCTCTAATTTCTTAAGGGCACCTCTTTCATTCGGGGTTAGGTTATCATGACCTTTCCTGGAATTGGAACATAAATTTTCAAAGTCCTTCTGAATAAGGCTCTGAAAAGTTTCTAAATTGCTGCCACCCGATTCAATCGGATAAAAGTTTGAGTGGGGTTTTAAATCTGTACCTACAATGGCTTCTTTTTGATCATTTTTATTCTCCAAATTTGTATTATTTTTGGCAAAATGGCGCTTCACCGTTAGGTTTCGTATAAACTTATTTGAATCAATAAATAAATCAAAAGCGGTAGGTTTAGCATTGGGAGCATAGGACAGTGGGAATGAATGAGGGTTGCGATGTTGTATCTTTCTTGCACTAGAGGGCGCTCACTGACGGCTCACTGACCGGCTTCTGTGTTGGGTCTGCGGACCTCAGATGCTGTGTCGATAGTGATTCGCCGGTGGGTTGCCTTGGTGTAAGTCAGCCTCGCAACTTTCTTTAGTGAAAATCTTCTGATTGTTTCATTTATATTGCTTGTGTCATTAACGTCTTTTCTCTCTGCTCCTCTCTTTAGTAAATGAACAACTTCGGTCTAAATTGCTAAATTTTGCACAGATACGTGTTTTATCAGTAAAAAAACTGTTTTTAAATGTTATTATAAATTGTTTACCCATATATGTATAAAACTTTTTTATTATTGTAAATTGTTATACTATGTATCAATTCTTCTTTTTATTACTATGTTTGTAAATTTTATTATATTGCCATATATATGTTGAGTGATTTATAACGCTGTAACCAGAGCTAGGATGCTGATTGATCGTGAGAGGGTCAATTGTTTCCAGCTGAATAACAGATATATATACCATACCTGCACACTGAATAGAAACACCCCCTGACGAAGTCTACCTATGACGAAACCGGTTGGGCGTGGCCTGATTGACGACGCTGTGCAATTCTGTTCCTGACCCACCTGATGTCCACAGACGGTTTACGGCTGGTCCCGGTCTGAAGCTGTCGGCGTGGTGCGGGGGTTTATTCTGGCAAGCAGATCTCTGTTTACTTTCATGTATGTGAGCTTTATTACACTTTCAAGTAAAGTATTGAATTTTATGCTCATGGTGCGCTCCCTCTCCATTTCTTTTTACATGTTTGTGGGATATTGAACCGTGGTCTGGTTCCCTGGAGAAAGCTGCAAATACTACTAAGAAAGAAAAGGACGCACTCTTAATTACTTTTGGCGGTGCGCGGTTTGGACTCCCTTTTCTATATATATATATATATATATATATATGGAAAGGCAAGGCAGGTGATGGACGTTCGGCGCTGATTTATTTGAACCACACGAGCATAAAATAAAGCCAAACAGAGTTCAACTGTGGCTTGCACACTACAGCCACCTTACGGATTGCAGTCTCCTCCAAATACTCCCTGGACTCACGAGAGAAAGAAAATCTGTCAAAAAGAAGGACAGGAGGGGCGCTCCATAATGCATAAATGACAATATTTTAATAACAATATAAAAAAGCACGGTCCAGGGAAAAGCAACAATGTACTCGTACCGAACCATGCAGTGCTGTGGGCTGGGTACCACAAGGTTTCAAAAATGAATGCTAAGGCAAAGCTCCTACCACCAAATGCCGGGGCGCCATTGGAAACCATGAACCCCCGCTAAAATCACTGTCAAGGGTCACAGCCCTGTCGGAGCAGACATCACCTGTGATGTCTGCTCCGACTGCTGCCAGACTTACTCCTCCAGCGCTGTTCCCGTGTGGATTCCCAACACGCTGTGACCCTTGACGGTGATTCTAGCGGGGGGTTCGTGGTTTCCAATGGCGCCCCGGTATTTGGTGGTAGGAGCTTTGCCTTGGCATTCAATTTTGGTAAATTGTGGTACCCTGCCCACAGCGCTGCATTGTTCGGTACGAGTACATTGTTGCTTTTCCCTGGACCGTGCTTTTTTATATTGTAATTAAAATATTGTCATTTATGCACTATGGAGCGCCCCTCCTTTATATATATATATATATATATATATATATATATATATATATATATATATATATATATATATATATATATATATATACACACATATACATATGCATACATACATTTATTTTTGCTTCCTTCTTTTTAATCTACATTACAGGAAAGGGAGAAAGTGACACCATGTTCTAACTAGTGCCAATATACACTGCAATTGCTGCTAGTCCCCTCTTCATACTAAAGAAAGCTGCCAACCAACATCCTGTGTGAGATTTATGAGATCCAGCACATAAATATGCAGACTTGTCTTGGGCATGAAATCTTTCCCTATTATCCGTTTGTTTACTATACTCTTAAGTTAAAGAAAAAAAAATCATATCCCTCAATAAATAATAAGATGATTTGAAAATATTTATTCAGCTGCCTGCTAGTGAAAATGTAGTACCTAATAAAGCATATCTACTTATTGGCTGGATTAATCAGCCAACCTTTGCCAAGTATTTTCAAAAAGATGCGCTTCCGGGCTTCCACAGCCCACTCTGTATTTTATTATAAGTTAGGAATGCATCTTAATGTGTGATATATATAAATTACCTGCCTTTGCCTCATTTGTGGTGTGCCGCACCTCCGTTGGATATATATATATATATGCTATGTGATATATTCTTTATGTTTTATGATATACAGTAATTCAGCATACATTATGGGGTGTACCAAAAGTCCATGCCCCTTCCCTATAAGACCATACCCCTATTTGGGTGCGCTTCTGAGGCCCTATTTAGAATATGATGGTGGCAGTGGTGGTATGTGACAATGCTTTTTCTGGCAAAAGGCTCCAAAATGTCTAGTTAAGGCTCTACTGATTGCCAATGTCATTAAATGCAAATGAGAGGGAAGTGATGGTAGCTGTTAACTACTCCTGGCAAGAAGACCTAGGAGGTTTAGGATTTTCCTTTTCCTTCCTTGGAAAAATGATGTTTAAAGAACCCTTTCTGATGTAGCTTTTTTATGTTGTACTTGTTTATAATAATAAGAATTTTATTTATATAGAACGTACATAATCCACAGACGTATAAGACTATGACAATATAAATACAGAGGTAAAACAACGGTACTAATTTCCTAGCACGGCGCCCATCGCATAAGATTGTATGCCTTAATTAAGGCATGCAATCTATACAATTGAAAAGATTTTTAATTGTATGTACAATATCGCATCTTATGGATCTCATCTTATGGATCTCATGGATCTTATGCATCCATAAGATGCATAAGATCCATAAGAAGCCATAAGATAAAAGATCCATCAACACCAACCCAAAGCGTGGCGAGCGCAGAGAGCCTACGAGGGGCGGTGGTATGCGTCCTCCGACCTTTTCATACCCCCACTATCCACGTTGGCGTGGAGTTGATTTTATATAGTGTGGCGAGCGCATCGAGCCTCCGAGACCGAAGCGTGGCGAGCGGACGCGCATTACTTCACAGGTATTACGCCTCCCCGAGCCCGAAGCGTGGCGAGCACAGCGAGCCCCGCAAGGGGAGGCGTAATACCTGTGAAGTAATGCGCGTCCGCTCGCCACGCTTCGGTCTCGGAGGCTCGATGCGCTCGCCACACTATATAAAATCAACTCCACGCCAACGTGGATAGTGGGGGTATGAAAAGGTCGGAGGACGCATACCACCGCCCCTCGTGGGCTCTCTGCGCTCGCCACGCTTTGGGTTGGTGTTGATGGATCTTTTATCTTATGGCTTCTTATGGATCTTATGCATCTTATGGATGCCTAAGATCCATGAGATCCATAAGATGATATCCATAAGATGCGATATTGTCTATACAATTAAAAATCTTTTCAGATGTATAGATTGTATATCTCGTGGATCTCGTCCATACACAAACACATAAGATGCATGCAATGCTTGCGATATCGTCCCGACACATACAATCAAGATCGTGGGCGCCGTAGTAGGAAATAAGTACCAAAACAATAAGTAACAGGTTCTAAAAAGTTTTAGAATCAAAATGCCCCAAACATCTGCAATGGATTGGGATAATTCCCCATTTTGCCGAAAACCAGGGGGGATTTGTACTTTATGGAGCACACAGATCGATGATTCCAACCAAAAAGTGATTGGAATTAGCAGATCAGGTTGTGCGACATGTACAATATGCTGTGTACACACGGATCGATTCAGTGTAATTTTCGGTGCGGTTTGGGCTATATATATATACTGAATTGAACAGTGTTACCTGCATTCGATGCAGATTCGATCCCGATGCGCGGCCCGCCACATCAGGATCAAAAGCAGAAACGGAATTGGCAGGAAGGCACATTACTTGTATTTTACTATTAAAGTGTGCTCTTTCATGATTTACAGTGATCTTTATTGACAATTTGCAAGTCACTGAAAAAATATCAATAATAATTGGGTGCATATTGGGTCTGATTCAATGTTGTAACTGAGTGTAGAAAGCGAATGCATCTGTGTGGCACTGCACATTCTACAAGGCACTTTTGAGGTGCTGCTCACGCAGCAATGGAGGAACTCAAGGAGTCGATGTTCCTTGTATCAGCATTGTGGTTGCACTGGATGATGCAGTTGTTGAGCACTTTGTGATGGCTTTGGAGGGTGTGTCTGTTCACTTGTTGGCGGCTGCTGCACTTATTACAGTATGTCTCACAGTTCTGTCACTGAAAAGGTTAGCTGCATTATTAGCATTATGACAGCACCTGAATCAGGCCCAATCAGTTTTTTTTTAAAAGATTATTGATGCATGGCCACCCTACAGTAAGTTGAAAAAACAGGCAACAAATAACATTGGGGGGGGGGGGGGGGGGGTTAAACAAGTATGGCAAACGTATTGAATTAAGGTATCTTTGTTATTTGTATTTCAAGTTTATCTAGAGATCTAGAGAATCTAGAGCTGGGGTAGCCAACCCTAGTCCTCGAGAGCTACCAACAGTGCATGTTTTGCAGGTCTCCTCAAAGAATCACGTGAGCTAATTAGCTCCATCTGTGTATCTTTTAAAATGTGTCAGTGATTAATGAGTGCAGCTGTGCAGCAGCTAGGTTGTCTGGAAAATGTGCACTGTAGGTAGCTCTCGAGGGCTAGGGTTGGCTACCACTGATCTAAAGAATCTACAGCAGGGTTGCCTACCTGACCCTCTCCTTCAGGGAGTACATACTCTGTTCCTGGACTTCCCTGGTAATGTATTATTGCCATCACCTGTGGGGAGCTAGGTAATTGGTAAGAAATGTGTCACCACAGGTGATGGCAATCCTACATTTCCAGGAAAGTCCAGGAGCAGAGCATTTTCTCCCTGAAGGAGACGGTCAGGAGGGCAAGTATGATCTACAGTATATAATCACATGAAGGGGTCAGCTGCGTAACTATAATTTGGGCGCCCCCCGCCGATAATAAAGCACGCCCCCCCACCCTGGCCACCCATGCCCCCCACCACCCTGGCCGCCCATGCCCCCCATCCCCCTGGCCGCCCATGCCCCCCCATCCCCCGCATATTTACCTGTATTCGCTGTGCTGGTCCCGGCTCCCCTCCTGGCTTCATTCTGATGCTATGAAACACGGACCATCACAAAATGTCCGCCCCCATACAGCAGACAGTTTCAGAGAACAGGTCTGCTATATGGGGGCGGACATTTTTTGATAGCCCATCGCAATAGCATCAGAATGAAGCCAGGGGAGCTGGGACCACCGCATCGAATATAGGTAAAGCTGCGGGGATAGGGTATTACAATAGCACCACAGCCCGCTGGCACCCGCACTTACCCAGCGCCTCCCCGTGACCGCGGGGGCTGCGGTGCTGTAGTTACGCCACTGGAAGGGGTATTTAAAACTAGGTAACCGGTAATTCAACAGTCTGCACGTTATGAAAATGAAAAAAGTTAAAGATGGTATAGTGATACAGTCAGTGGTGCATTACAGCAGTGGTTCTCAATCTCGGTACTCAAGGACCCTCAACAGTGCACGTTTTCCAGGTCTCCTCACAGAATCACAGGTGAACTAATTAGCTCCACCTTTGATCTTTTAAAATGTGTCAGTGAATAATGAGTGCCCTGTGCAACTGCCAGGATACCTGGAAAACATGCACTGTTGGGGTCCTTAAGGACCGAGGTTGAGAACTTCTACACTACAGTGGAGGGAGATATAAAAAATCTGTAACCTCCTTGAAATAAATATAATAATAATAATACCATAAGATCAAGATAACATCAGCCTTGAGTCAATTTATTAACTGCGTATTTGTATTTATATAATGTATAGAATATTGCACATGTTCTCAAACTCGGTCCTCAGGACCCTACACAGTGCATGTTTTGCAGGTCTTCTCACAGAATCATGTAAAATAATTAGCTCCACCTTTGGATCTTTTAAAATGACTGATCAACCTGTGAACCAGTAATGATCGCACCTGTCGGGTGACCTGGAAAACATGATCTGTGTGGGATCCTGAGGACCGAGTTGGAGAACCACTGGAATATTGTAAAGTCTAAAGGTGGCCATACATCAGAAAGATATTGTACCCAATCATACAATCTCAATTGATTGTAAGATGGATTGTATGCAGATTGTGTGCACATTGTGTGTACACAATCATACAATCACACAATCTCCTGGCCCCGGGAGATTGGAGGATTGGTCTTCTGATCTGACATGCTTCACGTAACATCAATTGGGATTGGGGGCAGATTGCATGTGCTTTTAAGCACATGCAATCTGTCTTTAGATGGCTCATACAACCAGAGTCATGTGACACTACCTCCCTGACTAGCAGAGAAGAGAGGTAAAGCCTCCGGGTGGCCCGTGGCAGTGAAGATGCTGGGAGCCACAGATGTATCCAAGCGGCAGATAGGCGGGTGGCTGAAGAGAGCGGTGGACGTCCTTTTGCACAATTCTGTCACTACTCTGAAAACAGTTTTCAGAGGATTGCTTTATTCGGACTATTTAATAATGGCATAACACAACAGATGTGAGCAGATTGGTAGTTGCTGGCAACCTGTAAATTAAAAAAATAAATGAAAAAATGGATATTTGGTACTCCTATCCTTTTGATCCTAGTAGGCCAGCCCCCTATTGAAATTAAGCTTCAATGATACAATCATGCAGCAGATAGATTGTATGACAGATTGTGTATATATATGTACATTGTGTGTCCAAAAACCACCAAGGACTGCCGGGGATTTCAAGGGAAATTGGACACAATCATGAGCGCAATCGATCTATAGATCTACCTTTCTGATGTATGGCCAGCTTAAGAAGGGTTCTATGTCTACATATGGACCCTTATTCAGATCTGATCGCAGTACAAATTTGTTCTCAAAATAGGCAAAAGCATGTGCACTGCAGGTGGGGCAGATGTAACGTGCAGAGAGAGTTAAATTTGGGTGAGGTGTGTTGAAATCTAAATTGCAGTGTAAAAATAATGCAGCCAGAAACCCGGCACAGAAACAAAATAACTCACACAAATCTAACTTTCTTTATACATGTTGCATCTGCCCCACCTGTAGTGCACATGGTTTAGCCCATTTTGAGAACAAATTTGTACTGCAATTAGATCTGAATAAGGGACATAGGTCCTTATTTGAGAAGGAATTTGCCTTTGCGAGTGAACCAGAATTAGGGCCATAGACAAGAGGCTGCTGCAGGCCATGTTATACAGGTCATGGAACTCTGCTTGATACAGATATAATTATTTATAGTGCGGGGGGGGGGGGTATGTAATGTACACTGGCACGTATATTACATATATCTACTGTATACATGTATGTTTATGTGTGCTTAGCCCCTGCCCTAGGTAACTGGCACTGTAGCCCAGGGGCTGCTGCCCCTGTTTACAAATTGTTTATATATATATATATATATATATATATATATATATATATATATATATGTATATATATCTTGTATTTTGCATAATCATAATACACATTTCCCAAATATCTTACACATTAATATTATCAAAGTTACCACATGAAGATGTATATTTTAAACAAAAGTAAGTTATATGGACATATATACAGATGACAGCCATTATAGATCGTCTTTTCATGTAAACGATGTATAATTTGAGGCATGACATGTATGTCAATTTGGGGGGATAGAAAATAAATATTTAAATAAAAAGAGTTTCCTTAGTTTTACTATGTGCGGGAAAAGGGAAAATCAGACCTTTGATGACCCCTTGTGAATAAAATAAGCACTGCATGAGAGTGCGAGAGAATGGGATGATAGAGGTTTTTTGTAGATATATTAGATTTCATTTGCTCTTAAAGGCATTTGGGAAAATACTAAAACAGTGCAGAAAATAAACCTACAGTACATTAAGTTATTTTAATGTTATAAAATGGAAATGTATTTGCCCTTAACATTTATTACTAATAAATAGTTCTATTTATAGCCGCGGCCTAATATGCTGTATATAAGATCTGTTAACATAATTGTTGCCAAAGTTCCATGGCTTTTATTTGTTTTTATATAATGATATATGCATAGTGGGGGGATTTGCATAGGGCAGTGGTTCCCAACCCTGGTCCTCAAGTACCCCCAACAGTGCATGTTTTCCAGGTCACCCGGCAGGTGCACTCATTATTCAGGCACATTTGGAAAGATACACAGGTGGAGCTAATTAAAGCACTTGTGATTCTGTGTGGAGACCTGCAAAACATGCACCGTGTGGGGTACTTGAGGACCAGGGTTGGGAACCACTGGCATAGGGGATAGTTCTTGGTCCTTATTCAGGCCGTGGGTATGCGTTCGCACGGGTCCAATGTTTTTGCAATGCACATTTCTGCACATGTGCATGCGCCGGGTGCGTGCGGCCACGGTGAACAGACTGCATGCACCCTACATTGCGGGGGGGGATGCGTGGTGCGGTGTTCCGGGGTACTCACCCACGGGAATGCCCAGTGTTTCAAACACTGGGAGTTCCCATGGAAATCGCCAGGTGACATGGGCGCCAGGGGCTCTGCACCTGGACTTTCCTCTTGATGTATGATGGCCATCACCTGTGGTGAAACACCTTTCTCATCAATTAACCTGTTCAACCCAAGAGATGGCAATCATACATTAAGAGGAAAGTGCAGGAGCAGAGCATTGTGTCCCTCCTGGAGAGGGTCATGTTGGGAGATATGCATCACCAAATATCAGCTGCTGGCCTAGTTCCTCCTGATTGTGCACGCATATATAAGTGACCCGAGAGTCCCTGTTTTATATGCGTGCATGCACCACATTTTTCGATGGTCGTGACCATCGAAAGATGTGGGAGTTTCCCCCAGCCTGTGAATGAATATTTATGTAAAACATCCATTTGCAGGCCAACATGTGCAGAGAGATTTAGCTTTGGGTGAGTTATTTTGTTTCTGTGCAGGGAAAATACTGAACGCTTTTTTTTTTTACACTGCAATATAGATCTCTTTTTTAAGAAAAACCCCACCCAAAATTCTCTCTGCACATGTCACATCTGCCCCACCTGCAGTGAACATGGTTTTGTCCAGCTAAGAAGGAATTTGCTTCTAAGGCCAGTATTCAATGGCCCGGGGTCGAGGGCAGCAGCGAATCCTGTGTAGGATTCGCTGCACTTTCGCCCAGATTCTCCCTGCAGGGAGATTCGCCTGCAGCCGCCCGTTCACATAAGGCGTCTATACATTTATTTGGCTTGAACCTTAACATTCACTTTAAGCTAGCTTAACTAAAGAATAAACTCACACTGACACAATAAAGACACGGACACCAAAGCAATTAGATTTAAAGGTCATAGGATATTTATTAAGTGGTATGACCCTTCTTCGTAAAGGGCTGGCAATAAGGCGTCACGGCTGCCCAGCTCTAGTCACATCAAAAATGGCGGCGACTTAAACGCCCCAACTGACTGATATTAACATGGGGACGACTGAGACGGCCCCATCCGACTAAGGCACAACCTAACGCTGGGAAGTCTCACCACCCCTTCTCTGGCTGGTGTGGACACTCCGCTGACGAAGTGCCCACAGCGCCCCCCCGCAAAGGCAGGACACCCCGCCGTCTTTCCCGGGGGTAGTGCCTCCCAGCGCCCTCTCATGCCACAAGTGACCGCTGGACCGTGACGCCCTACCGCCCCAGTTCTGCTAATGGTAAATGTACCAATGAATTGACTATAAAAATTGAAATGCCAAAGGCAAGGGAGGGTGGGTGGGGCTGAAGAAACTTTTGCAAGAGGAAGTATTTCCTGTAAGGACCTGCCTATATACCCCTCTCCTAAGCTCACGCCCCTAAGCTCTCCCATAGTCTGACCACAAAACTGAAACTAACTTTAGCCCACTAGCAGTCATTAACTCTTTCCTGCCAACCCAAAAAATGTAAGCCTCTTAAGTACGCTCTGGCTTAGGCAGCCCTCGCTTTATCTAAGGCGTCTATACATTTATTTGGCTTGAACCTTAACATTCACTTTAAGCTAGCTTAACTAAAGAATAAACTCACACTGACACAATAAAGACACGGACACCAAAGCAATTAGATTTAAAGGTCATAGGATATTTATTAAGTGGTATGACCCTTCTTCGTAAAGGGCTGGCAATAAGGCGTCACGGCTGCCCAGCTCTAGTCACATCAAAAATGGCGGCGACTTAAACGCCCCAACTGACTGATATTAACATGGGGACGACTGAGACGGCCCCATCCGACTAAGGCACAACCTAACGCTGGGAAGTCTCACCACCCCTTCTCTGGCTGGTGTGGACACTCCGCTGACGAAGTGCCCACAGCGCCCCCCCGCAAAGGCAGGACACCCCGCCGTCTTTCCCGGGGGTAGTGCCTCCCAGCGCCCTCTCATGCCACAAGTGACCGCTGGACCGTGACGCCCTACCGCCACCGCCAGGCTCTTAAGAGATTAACTAGATGAGCTCTAAGAGCCGCCGCATGCCACCCACGAAGACCTACCTAAGTGTCCGCTATCCTAAACTAAATCTGAACTATACCTCAACAAAACCCCCTAACCTAATTGAAGGGGAGGCTGAGAGCAAAAGTTCCTGAAAGAAAATGTTCCTAACCGTTAGAAATTATACATTGCATTGATTAGTACGGCAAGGTAAGTTAGTACAATGGACCCAAGTGAAGTCGAAAACTTGATAAAAACCTCTCGTGTGTCCCGGAAGGGGGAGGTGGGCCGAATTGAAATTAATAAGGACCCACGGAGGTAAAAAATGCAAGAAAGTCCTTCACACCCCTGATTCCAGAACACTAGCTGTTCCAAAACCAGCGAGTAAACAGCGTTTTTGGGTCAGCGCCACAGGCGCACTACATACAAATCTTATCTACCTTATATATATCCTAATTGCAGCGGACTTCCATCGTCCCCATTGTCTGAACGGAAGAGTCAGGGAGCCTGCTGGCCGCTGCGCAGGTAGCTGCCCGCACAGGCAATTTCAGCACTAAATATTGCAGCCGCCGCAAAGCCTGCGGCGGCGACGCCAAAAATGAATCAGCACCAAAACCTAGGATTATATCCTGGGTCTTTTTTGAAAAGCTGGTACTGTCGGAATACCTTGAGGCGGAATTCCGTTTCCCGCCGGACGATGCATGAGGGAAGCCTGCATGGAAGCCAGTTTATCTCTTGACAGCACGTGGTGGGGGGGCGTCGGCACTGCATCCAACACGGCTGACGGCAAAGATCCAGAAGACTCCACTGGATCCAGGCTGATCCTGACGGGAGCACTTCTGCCGCATTCCCGACCTCACCGGGGAAGGAAGGACGGTTGATGTACCGGACGTCTGGACCTCGGCAGATGGACGTGCTGACACGACGCCCTCGACAGTCGCCTCCGGGATCACGGGAGGCAAAGGCAAGAGGGCCGGCTGGGCCCCGGGAAGGATCGCGGGTATAGGTGGAGCAACATTCCCGCTCGGATCCATGGTGGATGGTAAGAAGGTAGTGGTGGCCGGAACAGGCCACTTGGAAGAAACTTCTGAGGAGACAAAAGATGAAAAGTTACCTGATGAATTAAACGCGCTATCGAAGGACCGCGGCGGCGGCCCTGCCATGGACTGCAGCGTGGGGGGTATGGGGGGGGGGGGAAGCTGATGCGGATCCGATTCCCACATGGGGATTGAACGGCGGGGCCCAAGAGGGGTATGAAGCTGCAGGAGGAGGCCCAAAGGGGTGGGACTGCTGCCAAAAATTCTGCTGATGCCAGGAACCAGGGGGACCGTAACCGGGGAAACCCGGGGTTGCCTGCGAATGCGCGGACCCCAGTTGGGAGTTGAAGGACCAAGTGGGCTGGGGACCGTAATGAGGGGGGGGGGGGCGCGGGTAATGGGACGGGGGAAAAGATGGTGTCATTGACACCGGGAGAGACTGCTGTTGGGAGGAGTAGGTCTGCCAGGCAGCCATGCTGGGTTGGAAACACTCCCCCTGCCCGTATCCCTGCGCAGGTGAAGGACGGAGGGGGATTGCAAAAGTGGCAGACACTGAGGACTGGGCAGACACCAGCTGGACCACGCCAGGGGCTGGCGCAGCGGGGGCCGCGGCATTCCACGCCGGGCCCGCTGGGGCACGTTGTGGTGCGGGGGGCGGACGAGGGAGGCAGGGGGGGGGAGGGCAGGAATGTCCGGTGTGCCCTGGGCAGTGGTGGTGAGGGCCACTGGTGCCTGTATTCACCCCGGGGCAGGGACGGGCGCTGGTGGCGCCCGTAGCCCCCTTAGTGGGGTGGACGGGTAGAGGTACCCGTCCCCTGGCCCTGGAGGGGCCTGGAACACCGGGTTTAATGGGTGGGTGGGACAGTGCGCTGTAAGGCTGTCCCAGAGATGCTGGGGCCGGCCCCGGCTGGGAGCTGAATGAGGCCCCTTATCTGATAAGCCGGGGACAGGGGTGGGGGCGGGGCCTGACGGGCGGAGGAGCCCCCGGGTGACCATGCACCCGGGAGCCGGGGCCGCCATCCTGCGTGGTGGCGCCGGCTCCTACTTGCCCACTGATGTTGGACGGTGTGGAGGGCGGGGCGCCCGACTGCTACCCTCCCTGTGTGAGCAGTGGGGGGACGCCCGTCCCGGAGAAGCCGGGATCGGGTACCGACGCGCGGACGGAAGTGACGTCCGTCGCGTCATAGGGCTGCATCCCCCTCAGCGCTGCGGCGTCCTCCGCAGCGATCTCCGGCCTAGCCGGCGGGGGAACGGGCAGCGAGGCAGCGGGCGCTGAGAGCGCGCCCGCTGCGGCGAACAAGGGAGAGGGAGGGGGAGCCGGAGCCACCGCAAAGCCAGCCGCGGCCGGGCCTGATCCGGGTGGGTCCGGATCAGGCCCCAGTAGCACCAAGGCGGGAGACACAACCCCAGTAGGGGGGGGGGAGCAGGCTGAGAGGCCCGGGGGCGGGCGGGGGCAATGATACCAGGGCCGGGGCAGCCCCTGAGGCGGGAGGCACACTGGGGGGCTGACTGGTTGGGGCAGACATACTAAGAGGCTGGATGGGCAGATAGTCATCCAGGAAACCCCGGGGAGGGGGAGCTGAGCGGCGGGGACGGGACATGCTGCAGAGGGCACAAGGGAATAAATCAAAATGTGTACAGACAAGCACTTAGCTGGGTAAAAGCTGCTGGGCTGTGACTGCACGACTGCATGCTGAAGAAACTTTTGCAAGAGCTGTGACTGCAGGCTGCTGGGCTGTGACTGCAGGCTGCTGGGCTGTGACTGGATGCTGCTGGGCTGTGACTGCACGACTGCATGCTGAAGAAACTTTTGCAAGAGGAAGTATTTCCTGTAAGGACCTGCCTATATACCCCTCTCCTAAGCTCACGCCCCTAAGCTCTCCCATAGTCTGACCACAAAACTGAAACTAACTTTAGCCCACTAGGACAGAGATACTTCTATAGAAAGAAAGTAAATCGGGCGCAAATTGGTAATGGTCTCTTTAAGGCCACAGCTAAATATAATTAAGGCTGCTCCCATATGAAAACAAATTCAATAGGACAAAATAAATAGGGATATAGAGAGCGCACTGTGTTGATTTAACACTTTATTAAATATAAAAATAAATAATGATAAAAAGCAATTTAATAAGTACAAATTATATATACCATACACACAAAACACAATTAAAAACAATTAGACACTAAATTATCCAGCATTAGGTAATGGGATAACGATGTGATATTATAAAGTCCCATCCAAATAATAGCAGCTCTTGTAAATGTCTATATTAGACTCCAATGTCCAGACTTATTTAGATTCAAATAGCTTTTTGGATCAATGTATTCTAATATGAACGGATATAATTACCAGTCCCGCTGAGCCCCGTGAATTTAGGAGATGGAATAGGGGAGAACTTGGAAGAATCCACCGATGCCCGCTAACAACCGGCGGGGCTTAGTTGTGATGAAAGCCACCGTCGGGAGCAGGTCTCCAAGATTTGATATGGCTTGCAGGAGGATTCCTCTGCCCTCCGCTTCCACCGGCGGGGCTCAGATGTAGTGTGAGCCACCGTCGGGAGCAGATGGGCCGTCTCCCTTTACCTGAATTCACCAGGTGTTGATGGAAGGAGGAGAGGGGAGCTCAGACACCGGCCTGATGTTCCGTATCGCTGTTGAGATCGCCGCAGGTCACTCGCAGCAGACGGCCGGGTAGCGGTAATCACTGGAGAACCGTGAAAGTAGTAGATTAAGCTGGAACTCAATTGGAGGTAGAATTAGCAGAGCTTTGCTGGATATGTAGTTAGCTTAACTACATATCCAGCAAAGCTCTGCTAATTCTACCTCCAATTGAGTTCCAGCTTAATCTACTACTTTCACGGTTCTCCAGTGATTACCGCTACCCGGCCGTCTGCTGCGAGTGACCTGCGGCGATCTCAACAGCGATACGGAACATCAGGCCGGTGTCTGAGCTCCCCTCTCCTCCTTCCATCAACACCTGGTGAATTCAGGTAAAGGGAGACGGCCCATCTGCTCCCGACGGTGGCTCACACTACATCTGAGCCCCGCCGGTGGAAGCGGAGGGCAGAGGAATCCTCCTGCAAGCCATATCAAATCTTGGAGACCTGCTCCCGACGGTGGCTTTCATCACAACTAAGCCCCGCCGGTTGTTAGCGGGCATCGGTGGATTCTTCCAAGTTCTCCCCTATTCCATCTCCTAAATTCACGGGGCTCAGCGGGACTGGTAATTATATCCGTTCATATTAGAATACATTGATCCAAAAAGCTATTTGAATCTAAATAAGTCTGGACATTGGAGTCTAATATAGACATTTACAAGAGCTGCTATTATTTGGATGGGACTTTATAATATCACATCGTTATCCCATTACCTAATGCTGGATAATTTAGTGTCTAATTGTTTTTAATTGTGTTTTGTGTGTATGGTATATATAATTTGTACTTATTAAATTGCTTTTTATCATTATTTATTTTTATATTTAATAAAGTGTTAAATCAACACAGTGCGCTCTCTATATCCCTATTTACTTTAGCCCACTAGCAGTCATTAACTCTTTCCTGCCAACCCAAAAAATGTAAGCCTCTTAAGTACGCTCTGGCTTAGGCAGCCCTCGCTTTATCTTATTCAACGCGTCAGGGGCTCTCAGCCCCTGACGGCGATAATTAGCCTCTGCGGCGAATTGCACTCGGCTCTCTCCCCTGCTGCTGTGGCTACAATGCCACTGCAGGGGATTGAGCGGAGTCACAGCGGGGGAGCACGCTGATGCTGCCAGGAGCCCCCGCACAGCTTGAGGACGGGGACGGGTCCAGCAGCAGTAGCAGACCTCCAGCAGTCCCAGCGCTGACATCTGCTATCACCACGCTGGGGCTGCCAGAGCCGGAGGTCTGCTGCTGCTGCTGGAGCCTTCCCCGCCCTCAGGCTGTGCGGGGGCTCCGTGTTCATAGGCGTGCGCACGGGGGGTGCCAGGGGTGCACAGGCACCTCCTAATGCACCCACCCGCACAATTGCAGCACCAAATAACATTTCCCTCATTTTTAAAAACTCTGCTACTGTAGCCCCGGAGGAAGAAGGGGGCGGGTCAGGGGTCAAGCAGCATGATCCGCCCCTCCCTCCCGTCAGCAGCAGTGTGGACTGTGGAGCTAGCTGTCAGCTGTCACTGGAGGAACTGAAGCAGCTTCCTCATCCTCCGCCGCCGGGTCCTGCGTCTATCTGCCCCACCTCCATCGTCTTCATAAGCATGGAGACGGTATCCCCTCCAGAAGCGCTCCTCACTCCGTCTCCTCCTCCCCCACCTACTTGCCAGGAGCACCGTGCATCAGCAGCAGCGTCACCCTGGACCACCAAGGGTAATAAGATACATATTAGTGGCGGTGTTGTATGTAAGGGAGCAGTTTATGTACTGTATGTATGTATGTATGTATGTATGTATGTATGTATGTATGTATGTATGCATGCATGAATGAATGAGAGCAGTGTATGTGAGCAGCTATGTATGTATGTATGTATGCATGAATGAATGAGAGCAGTGTATGTGAGCAGCTATGTATGTATGTATGTATGTATGTATGTATGAGAGCGGTGTATGTATGTATGTGAGTGGTGTATGTATATTTGTATGTATGTATGTATGTATGTATGAGAGAGGGTGTATGTATGAGAGCGGCTATGTATGTATGAGACAGGTGTATGTATGAGGGTGGCGGAGTATGTATAAGAGCAGTGTATCTATGTATGAGAGTGGAGGTGTATGTATGTATGAGAGCGATGTATGTTTTTGCACCTTTATCTTCTCTTCAACTGAACAATTACTTTAGATAAAAGTTTGACTTCTACTTTTTGAGAATTTATCAAATTCCTTGAGCAATTGTCTCCTCAATATCCTGGAGTCAGCAAACATTACTGGAAGTGTGCATGATGTAATAAAACTTCTAAATATATTAAAGAGGCGCTAGTAATGATTGAATATAAGCAAGACCCATCAGATTAAATTAAAACTGTTTTTTTTTACATAAAAAAAGGAAATAAAACATTTATTTCTACAGAAACATGTTCAGTTCTCCATAAAAAGCTGACGAATGCTAAATGGAGAATCATGGCGAATTTCAATGGAGAAAGCAGTTCTACATTTGAGCATTGAATACACTCTCGGCAAATTCCACTAAAAACCCCATTGAAAATCACAGGCGAATTGCGGAGAATCATTTTCGGCGAATCGGCAGACATTCGCTGTTCATTTGTGGCGAATTGCCTCCATTGAATATGGCGAATTGTTTTTTCTGACAGAAAATTCGCCGTTCACCCAGCGAATTGCCAGATTCACTGAAAAAAAACGGCGAATCTGAGGCATTGAATACTGGCCTATGAGTGAACTAGAATAAGGCCCTCAGTGTTTAGATACAGTTAAAAACTATTTTATTTGAGGTCATTAATAACAAAAATGATAGTTACCCCTGATAAAGTTACTTAAAGTGCCTAGCTAATTATGAAGCCTGCGAAATGTCAATAAATATTTATCGGCACCTGCATCACACCCATCATTGGACAGGGTCCCGACTTTACTACCCATACTGGCATCAGAGGCTACCAACAGGTGATGCATCCAGCCAACTGGCTTGAAACACAGGTACACTGCGACAGACACCTAGATCTGCAATTTTTATATATATATGCGTGGCCATAATGGGTTTTGCACCATGCAAAGAACCTATTAAAAGTTATATTTTAATAATCATAGGCTGGGTGCCCCACAAAGAGAGTTCTCCAGACCCTCAATGGGTCTTCCTTTTTCCAATCACCTGGAAATGTCCAGCTCTGCACTGGCAAACAGGTAAGCATAAGGGGTGGTCTATAGAAATTACATAAATATGATCCACCGCCAGCACACATTACTACAACCCCCACAGCAAGGATTACTACAACCCCCCAGCACGCATAACTATCACCCCTGCAGCATGCATTACTACAACCTCCCCAGCACGCATTACTACGACCCCCCAGAATGCATTACAATGCCCCCAGCACGCATCACCATGCCCCCCAAGCAAGCATTACTATGACCACCTCCAAGCACTCATTACTATGACCCCCCAGCGTGCATTACTATGATCCCCAACGTGCATTACTTCAACCCCACCAGCACTCATTAATAGGACCTCTCCAGCACGCATTACTATGACCCCCAGCACACATTACTATGACCACACCAGCATGCATTTCTATGACCACCAACCCCAGAAGGCATTACTATGACAGCATGCATTACTATGACTCCCCTTCCCCCTAGCACACATTACTATGACCATCCCAGCATACTGTACATTACTATGACTCCCAGCATACATTACTATGACCCCCCAGAACAAATTACTATGATCCCCCAGCACATATTTTTATAACTCCCCTTCCCCTCAGCACATTAATATGAACCCCCTGCACTCATTACTATGACCCCCCATTCTTCCCAGTACACATTACTATGATCCTCCTTCTCCTGCAGACATTACTATAACCCCCCAGCATACAGTACATTACTATGACCCCCCTAGATCATATTACCATACCCCCAGCACACATTACTATGTCCCCCAGCACACATTACTATAACCCCCAAGCATACATTACTATGACACCCCAGCATACATTACTATGACTCCCCCAGCATACATTACTATGACACCACAACACATTAATATGATGCCCAAGCATACATTACTATACCCCCCAGCACACATTGCTTTGACCCTCCAGAACACATAAATATACCCCCATAACACATTATTAGGACCCCTTCATACAGCACACATTACTAAGACCCAGAGCCGGCCCTAGCCCAAATTACGCCCTAGGCAAGATTTTGGCTGGTGCCCCCTAGCACTGACACTAGTTCCGCCTCTGACCCTGCTCCCCTTTCCCAGCACCATCAACCCTCATCATAGCAGTCATCATTTTGGTGCTCCTACCCGCAATATTTTAAATAGAAACAGTGCACACAGGGGTGTGTTCTTGCTGGGAAAGGGCATGGCCACACAATAGTACCCCCAATTCAAATTATGCCACACAGTAGTGCAACTTTATTCACATTATATTATGCAATGGTGTCCCTTATTCACGTTACATCACACAGTAGTACCACTTTACCTTATATACATTACTCCTCATATTATTCACATTATACCCTTAGAAAAAAATCTTGAGAAAATATTGTATTTTAAGCACCTCCATGGCCACACTGCAACCCAGCACAAAGCAGTGTGAGCTGGGCAGAGGAGAAGAGCTGCAGCTGCTGCTGTCACTTAAGGGGAGGGGGCCCGGGGCCCTTACTGGGCCCTTCCATCAGACTTTGGCCTGGGTAATTTGTACCCCTTACCCCTTTCTCTCGGCACCCCTGATAATACCACACAGCAATGCCCCTTACACATGACACACATTATTAATGTCCTTATAACCATAATGCCCCTTACACATTATGCCAACCTTTATTAATGCCCTTCAAACACATAATGCCCCTTACACATATTTTGCACATTAGTAATGCCCTTATACACATGACACACATAATGCCCATTACACATATGTTGCACATTATTAATGCCCTTATACACATGACACACATAATGTCGCACATTTTTAATGCATTTATACATGACATGACATTTATACATGACACACATAATGCCCCTTACACATTTGCCGAACACTATTGCACAACCAACCCACCCGCAGACAGCACTCGTACAGCTGCTAACACTGTGACCTCTGCCTCTGCTTGGATACAGATGTTTCCTCATACATCTTGACTCAATAGCCCATGCAGCTCCTGGACAGTTCTGTTAATGTTTGGTGCCTTTTTTGCTGAAAATTCATCTTGTTTGCATTGTTATGTGACCAGGACATGCAAGGAGCTTCCAATGATTAAAATGATATGCAGCATGCCTATATTCTGTGTGTGACTGTGGCTGTACCTGCATACGGAATGCTATGTTACAGTGATTTCCATGAATACACTATTTCATATGCAGATACAGCCTCACTCACACACAGAATATAGGCATGCTGCATATCATTTTAATCAGCAGAAGCTGCTGATGCCCCTATGCATTCCAAATGCCCTAGGCAATTGCCTAGTTTGCCTATGCCTAAGGCCGGCTCTGCTAAGACCTCCCTTCCCCCAGCACACATTATTTTTACCCCTAGAGCATACATTACTATTACCCCTATAACACATTACTATACCCCCAGCACACATTACTATGACCCCCCCAACTTCCCCCAGCACAAATTACTATACCCTCAGCACACATTACTATGATCCCCCAGCATACTGTACATTACTATGACCTCCCAGAATACATTACTATGACCCCCCAGAACATATTACTATCACCCCCCTTCCCCTCAGCACATTACCATGACCCAAGCATACATTACTATGACCCCCCAGAACACATTACTGTACCCCAGCAATCATTACTATGACCCCCATCGCCCCCAGCCCACATTACTATAACCCACCCAGCATACTGTACATTACTATGACCCCCCGACCACATTACTATACCCTCAGAACACATTACTATGTCCCCCCCTTCCCCAGCACACATTACTCTACCCGCCAGCACACATTACTGTGACCCCCAGCATACATTACAATGACTCCCCCAGAATACATTACTATGATGCCCAAGCATACATTACTATACCCCCCAGCACACATCACTATGACCTCCCAGAACACATTACTATACCCCCAGCACATATTACTATGACCCCCCCTTCCCCGGCACAAATTACTATGATCCCTAAAGCATGCATTACTATGACCCCCATAACACATTACTAAGACCTCCATCTTCTCCCAGAAGACATTACTATACCCCCAGCACACATTACTATGACCCCCCAGCATACAGACGTAGTGCCGCTCATTCAGCCTACCTATGGCAGTTGTACCACTAGCCCGCCATGGCGGGCCATGGCTCAAGGCGTCGCAATATATTTTAAAAGCTTGGTGAATTGCAGTGGCATCTCCGGATGAGTGCAATACCAGTGATCATCCACCAGATGTCTCTTCTTTAAATCTTCACTGCGTAGAAATGAGACCAGAATGATTACCAAAAAGATATGGAGGTTTATTCTAATTAATTCTTTCTGACAAATTCCTTCTTAGATGGACAAAACCATGTGCACTGCGGGTGGGGCAGATGTAACTTGTGCAGAGAGAATTAGATTTGGGTGGGGTTTTTCTTCAAAGTGAGATCTATATTGAAGTGTAAAATCATGCAGTCAGTATTTTCCCTGCACAGAAACAAAATAACTCACCCAAATCTAATTCTCTCTGCACAAGTTACATCTGCCCCACCCGCAGTGCACATGGTTTTGTCCATCTAAGAAGGATTTTGTCAGAAAGAATGGACTAGAATAACCCCCATGGTGAGGACTTATCACAAAACCAATACTCACAATGATGTTAATAAGGAGACTCACTCATCACATGTGTTATACCCCCCTTATCAACAGAGAAAAACTTCCAGTTCCAATCAAAGAAATGGTCACAAAGATAAAAAAAAATATATACAAATAGTACAGAATGTAGATCTCGCCACTACAATAATACATACAGTATACTAGAGATAATAGACCCATTTCCCAATTGCCTCAGAATCCACACCCAACTATAGAGCTAATAAAGAACAGGTTTTTCAAACCAGAACATGGCAAGATTACAACCCGTACGAGAATCTCAGCCATTTTACACCAAAAAGATCTCGAGAAGGAGAGGGAGAAGAGGGGGTAGAAAGAGATCACAGAAAGCCCAGATTCAAATAGATACCACAGGCCTCTATAACCTGACTAAACATCAATTAACCGATGCTCAAAAATCTTTGCTATGCAAAGGTTTGAATTTTGCACTTTTCTGTAGAAAACGCTATTTTGCGAATAAAACACTTAAAAAACTCATCAAGATTCAGACTCAAATCCTATTGTTTTGGATGAATCTGATCTACCTTCTCTTCAAACTCTTGAATCCCTTTTAGATGCAAATGGTACTGAGGAACTAGAAATATTTAATACAAATTCAATTACTGATTCCAAGACCAGACCTTTATTCAAAAAGAAATCAAAATTCTTCACATTAGAACAAAAAAGCCCAGCTATCACGATATTCTATAATAAAACATTAGATGATTTAAAAAAAACTCTGTTGTCAATCTAACAATAAAAATAAAAACAAAAGTCATTTTGGAGACAACCTTACGAAACCTGAACGTCAGGCCCTCAACTCTTTGAAAAAATAATTATCAGTTGTAGTTAAACAAGCTGATAAGGGAGGTTGGGTAGTGTTGACGGAAAGAGAGGCGTACCTTATGGAAGCTTATAAACAACTTAATGAGACCCGCTATTATATAACACTACCATCGAACCCCACCTGCCCATATCAGTCTCAATTTAAGAAGTTACTGGTAAAAGCAGTACTGGCTGATGCAATATCCATGGAGGAATCTCACTTTTTATTTCCGTATCACCCTGTCACCCCCACTTTTTACTTTTTACCCAAAATCCATAAGCACCTCACCACACCTCCTGGGAGACCTATTATTTCAGGTATGGGGTCCCTCACTTCAAATTTGTCACATTTTGTCGATTCTCACCTCCAGCAGTTTGTCACGTCACTCCCAGCTTATATTAAGGACACCACACATTTATTAAATATTACACAAGAGTTGTCCTGGACAGAGGGGTGGGCTTTTCTCACCCTAGGTGTCCAGACACTCTACACAAATATCCCACATAATCAAGGCCTCCAAGCCATTAATCACTATCTAGACCTGGACCGCGAGATCTCACTAGCTAGAAAATAATTTGTTCTAGAATCCATTTTATTTATTCTTACACATAACTGTTTTATTTTTGAGGACAACCATTACCTCCAACAACTTGGGATGGCCATGGGGACCAGATTTGCACTTAGTTTTGCAAACCTCTATATGGGACGCCTGGAGGAACAACTCATCTGGGGCGGCCTGTATAGACGGAATCTGGTCCTCTATGGCCGTTTCATTGACGACCTCTTTATTATATGGAGAGGCGGTCCAGATCTAGCACTAGAATTTATACATTTTCTTTATTCCAACACTTTTAACCTCACTTTCACTCTTTTAGTTTTACCTCAGTTTACTTCCTGGATATTGCTTTCTCCATTCATGAAGGCTCCTTAATTTAAGATAACAATATCAAACCAGTTGGGACCAATAATTATCTTCATTTTGAGAGCGGACACTATAAACCAGGGATCCGCAATATTCAGAAAATCCAGTTATTAAGACTTCACCAGAATTGTACACTAGAGACAGGGCGGGTTGTGGCTGTCTGTGGGGAGAGGCAGGGCTAAAATGGCGCCAATTGAATAATTTTAGCCCCTCCCCCAATCCACAGACCCGTTAATTGCTGCGGTTAAGTGTCATGGGGTCGAGGCTTGGTGACACATAGCCTCTCCCCCCTTTTCTCCCAGAGAGGAGTGGGGGGGGGGGGGAAATAGGCAGGTATGTACTATCATAACCTAAAGAAATGACCATATCTTCTGTTAAGATAACCACATTTCCATGAATAATATAAGCACATGTTGGTTTTATATTTTATCTGAACTTTATTAACATATTTTTATATTATTCTAAATTGAGACATTATTCCTGTAGGTATCCTTACATAGGAAAAGCATTTTATGCAGGATGGAAAATGGGTTTCCTTTTGTAATCCAAGTTATTTTCCATTGAGTATTTGCATACAAATGGATTGATATACCACTGTATATATACATTTAGCGTCCTTGCAGCTTTTACAAATGGGATGTATTTATTGTGCCTGTGACAGCACAGACCAAAGTTAATAGTGTCTTTGTTTGTACATGCTGTTCCTCATACAGATAGTGTGCGGCTCGCAGTAAAAGCTGCTCATTACTGACAGTGGTGCTGAAAGATGCTCCTGGCTATTTGAACATTCACACTAAGGATCTGATTCATTGTGGCATCTCAATTCTCTGAACTGTATGGCATACACAGTTGGCAATATTACAAAGCAATGTGTTATGGGTCATTCCTGCACTCTAGAGGCTAAAATAAAGTATGACCCCAGCTAGCAGTGCATCCAAGGAGGAAGCCAGATGAATTCATGAGCATTGATCCAAACAAGGAAAAGCATCAGCAGCTTCTTCAAGCGTTACAGTAAAAACATCTTTCCTGCACCTTATGTCGAAATGACAGGTTACCAGTGCTTCCTTTATAAGTGTAGTGTTTACATATATGTGCTATAGAGCTAAAAAGAAATCCAAAACATAAGCCAGCAGCATTTTGACATATAGGGTCTGATTCAGACCTGTTTGCACAGATCCGAATTCGTCCCAGATGGTGGAGGTCTGCACATGTGCATAGGTGCTAATGCGCATTTATAAACCCCTGCAGCAAGCGCCTATGCCTGATTGACAGGCAGGGGGGACACTGAGTGTTTCATTAGCATGCCCACAAAAATGGTGGGCGGGCCCATAGAAACTCTGGGCAGACACCTATGTGCTCCAGCCTCCTCGGGGTGGGTGGATGATGTCACATGATGTCAGCGCCCGCCCCCAATATGCAAAAGGCAGGCCATCTTAAAAGTAAAGGCCCCCATACACTTAGGCGATTTGGTCCGATTTCGGCTGACTGCGACCAATCACCCGTTAAATCGTACCAAATCGTCCCTCCCTGACATGCCGTCCGGTCCGATACGATGCGCAGTCCCGTGCGCATCGGACCCGACCAAGTGGTCGGACCGGCAGGCCATCCGACCACCCGCTCCTCCTGGCGGCAAGGCGGGCAGGAAACAGGAACGCATGCGATCCATCACAACGGAAGGTCCTGGCGGCTCGCAGGCTGTCGGGTGTCCGTACACTGCTGTGAGACATTGCAGGCAGTGTATGGGCACCTTAAGTGCTGGCTTACTTTTAGCTGGGACTAGAGGAAAAATCATTCGATGAGTAATAATCGAATGATTAATCCTCTGTGCGGGCGCATGTGAGCGGATATGTAAGCATACACAGCATAGTGAGGGTATCCGACTGGCATTGGGCATGCATTCAGAGGGTGGCGTTAACCTGCTCACTAAGCGGCAAATGTACGCTGCCTAGCAAGCAGGGCTGAATCAGGCCCATAGTCAGCTGTCTTGGCATCATTTCAATTTTGTCAGAATTCACATTTTATAGAATTTATTTCAGGGCAAGCTGACTTTGTTTGGGGAAGGGATGCTGGGATTTTATGGTTCACAAACAAGTGTGTGCTGACTGCCTGAGAGCATTGAATAGATAAATCAATTGACAGGATAGAGTGGGGTCAGAACAAGAACAGTGTAGACATAAATGGCATCTTTGCCTTTTGTTTCAAAGGACCTTGTACTAATGGAAGTAGCTAATAAACACCTCAAGACCAGAGTTATTAACCACATAATCAGCTTACTGCAACGGCGCAGATGAGACTAGATGTTGTGTATGTATGGGGCTATATATCATTGGTGGCTGTTTGGCGCCACAATATATAATTTCTTATTAATCCATATCACAGTGATAAGAAATTATTTAGCATGAGATAGGTGCTCTGATTGGCTAATTCATAGCTCTTAACTCTCCTGCTTTCCGCGGGAACGTCCCGTTCCTGCATCCTGTCTGGGGCCGGCAGTGTCCCGCGGTGGGGGGGGGGGGAGTTGTGAGTCCCCCCGTCACCCGGAGAATAGGCATTGTGCGCTTCCCTCAAGCAGAGAGGCTGGGGTTGGGCAGCAGCTTATGGAGCTGCTAGCCATGCCCCCACAGCGGCGAAAATGAGGGTGTGGCCTCACGGAAATTACAATATTCATAGGCCATGCCCCCGTGCTGCTAGGCCCCCCCCTCTCTAATTTCAGGCCCACGCAGATGTCCCTCCTTACATCTCTTCAAAGTTGGGAGGTATGCTATTTGTATTACATACACCTAGCATCCATACGCCAAATATTGGGGCAGATGTATTAAGCCTGGAGAAGAGATAAACTGGAGATGAAGTGGAGATAAGTACTAGGAGATAAAGCACAAGCCAATGAACTCTGTTTGAGAATGACAGTTGGCTGGTGCTTTATCTCCTTTAACCTTATCTTCACTTTATCTCCAGTTTATCTCTTCTCATCTGCCCCATGGTTATGGGCCCCACACACAGGGCGATATTAAGCCATTTTCTGAGAGAATTGCTGTGTGTGCGCGCTTCCCCACAGCCCCGAATCTGCCGGCAAATAACAGCACCGCTGGTTAATTCAGAGCACTCGCTCAAAACATCGTCAGCATAGCAGGAGGTGAGCAGGGCTTTCTGAGCGAGTGCTCTGAATCCCACCTGCTTTTCCGTCCGCCCGCCCGCCCTCCGGCTGATGTCCGCCCCCTCAGTCAAAGTTGCGGGAGGTGAGAACATGGGAGCAGGACCTTCAGAGCGAGTGCTCTGAATCCGCCCTGCATCTCTGCCCGCCACCCGTCTTCAAGCTGCAAGCTGTGGTTGCTGAGGATGTGGGCGAAGACTCCGGACTAGGTAAGTATTCCCGGTACTTGTTTCCTAGCACGGCGCCAGTGATGGAAATTGTATCCATCGGGTCCCAAAAAAACGCGTTGATCGCATTGCATGCAACGTAATCGCATGCGACGCGATTTTTACATTAGAACCAATGTAAAATGGTCCCTGAGACCCGATTTTACATTGGCCCCAATGTTAAATGCCCCCCAGACCCCAATTTTCATTGTTTCCCCACACTGATGGGTCAAATGGCCCCCCATTGTTAACGCCACCCCACGATGAACGCCAACCTGAAGCGTGGCAAGCGCAGCGAGCCCGTGAGGGGCGGCAGTACGTGTCCTCCGACCTTTTCATACCCCTACTATCCACGTCGGCGTGGAGTTGATCTAATTTAGTGTGGCGAGCGCAGCGTGGCGAGTGCAGCGAGCCCCGCGAGGGGATGCGCATTACTTCACAGGTATTACACAGCCCCTCGCCAAGCTTCGGGCACTATATAAAATCAACTCCACGCCGACGTGGATAGTGGGGGTATGAAAAGGTCGGAGGACGCGTACCGTCTCCCCTCGCGGGCTCGCTGCGCTCGCCACGCTTTGGGTTGGCATTCATCGTGGGGTGGCGTTAACAACGGGGGGGGGGGCATTTGTCATGTAAATTACCCATCAGGGTGGGTATACAATGAAAAATCGGGTCCATTGGCCCATTTAACATTGTACCCTATGTAAAATTGGGGTCCATCGCATCGGTCGCATTGTATGCCATTATAATGGCATACAATGGACCCGATTTTACATAGGAATTTAACATCGAATACAATGCATTCAATGTTAAATCGCGTCGGTCGCATCGCATGCCTGTCGGGGAAAGGGCTAAAAATAGCCCTAAAATCGCTTTGGTCGCGTCCATCGCATACCTTAAGTTAAGGTTTTTTAGAGGGAGAGCTATACCACCAACGCTTCTATATGTTTTTTGGGGTAGCGCTATACCACCAACACTTATATATGTTTTTGTGGGGTTGGCGCTATACCACCAATGCTTTATATATTTTTGGGGGGAGAGCGCTATACCCCCAAAGCTTATATATGTTTTTTGGGGGTTGATGCTATACCACCAATGCTTTATATATGTTTTTTTGGGGGGAGCGCTATACCACCAATGCTTATATATGTTTTTTTGGGGGGGGGGCTATACCACCAATGCTTATGTTTTTTGGGGGGAGGACGCTATGCCACCAATGCTTATATATGCTTTTTTGGGGGGGATGCTATTCCACCAAAGCTTATATATGTTTTGGGGAGGGGATGATATACCACCAAAGCTTATATGTTTGGGCAGAGAGACCCCTATACCCCTATACCACCGTTAATATGTTTGGGGGTGGGGGACCCCTATATTACCACCGCTTATATGTTTGAGTTGGCTGACTGCTTTAATTTTGGAGATAGTTTGTAGTGAGAGTATTTAGCTGTCCTGAAGTCGCAGAGGAAGCAATCCTGGAGATTCAGCATGAGATTTGAAATCTTTCATGCTAAATCTCCCCTTATGAATCTCTGGCACAAATCTCTCGGTGTGGGTTCATTATCTGAGAGATTCAGTTTAAGGGAAATCTTTCATACTGAATCTCCCATTATGAATCTCTGGCACCAATCTCTCCCTGTGTAGGGCCCTTTAGATGCCTAGCATGACTGAGCTGCTCTGTGAGGGGCAGTGTACACCAGTGGTTCCCAAACTGTGTGCCTAGGCACCCTGGGGTGCCTCAGGACACTTGCAGGGGTGCCTTGGGTTGGTGGACCAAGATCAATTCATATTATTTATGGCCAATGTGCCAGGTAAAACCAGTGCTCGTGGCTGCCAACCTTAATATATGTGGACAAACAGAAGCAAATCCTGTCCCTCACCAGATAACTGTGACATATAAACACAATGCTCTTTTTTCTGAATTTCTCGATAAGAAGCATTTGGCCTATGGGGTACCTTGAAAATATTTTGATGCTCTAGGGTGCCGTGATTCAAAAAAGTTTGGGAACCCCTGGTGTACACTCTTTTTTTTTTTTAAGTTTGCGTGTTATTCACATGGCAGAAGCAGGGAAACACTTTTAAGTTAACTGCACAGCAGTTAGTTTTAATAGCATATATAAAGTTGCAGCACTTCATATAAAGATTTACACACAGATATACAAATGTTGGGGGAAATTTACTAAGATGTGTATTCTACTTCACATATGATGTTGCTATGGACAACCAATCAGAATCTACTTTTTATTTATTTAGCACCCTCTAGATTAGATAGTAGACAGGATCTGATTGGTTGCCCATAGCAACATCACATGTGAAGTAGAATACACTTCTTAGTAAATTTCCCTCGTTATGTGTCATGCTAATCACTGCATGATAGTAAAGTCATTTGGAGGGGGAAAAGGGTGCATATTATAGCTGATTTCCAAGGGCCTGGTACACTGAAAGGGGCTATTTACCAAGACTAGAGCTACATTGTATGAGGACACATCTTTACTGTAGGTCCCATCTGGATTCTCATTGAACTTCATTTTATCAAGTATATTTTTGAATCATGGTGCCCTTTATCAAAATATTTTTCACAGCACATCTAGGAAAAAAGTTTCTTATTGAGAAAACCTATGGTTACTAAAGCTTTCTCTTTTTTAGGGCGAGATATACTAAGCCTTGAAAAGTGATAAAGTGGAGAGTGATAAACCACCAACCAATCAGCTCCTACAGTACCTGTCATTTTGTAAACACAGCCTGTGACATGGCAGTTATTGGCTGGTGGTTGATTGGCTGGTGGTTTATCACTCTCCATTTTGATCACTTTTCAAGCTTAGTACATCTGGCACTTAGGGATAGATTTATTTAGCTCGTTGAAGTGATAAAGTGTCTGGTTTTTATCACCGGCCAATCAGCTCCTACCTGTGAAGTTACAGGCTTGGCTTGAAAAATGACAGGTAGGAGCTGATTGGCCGGTGATAAAAACCAGACACTTTATCACTTTACCTAGCTTAATAAATCTACCCCTTAATGCCTAGAAATACCCTTAAAGATATGTAATTTTTCCATGTCCTTGATATAAAATCAGCAAATGGATGTAGTCCGGATTTTTGTGAGCAACTAACATTAGAGAACCGCTTGGTTTTTGTCACTCTTTCATCTACACTTAGGTGGTCTAAGTACTAGGTCTACATATTCGATCTATATACTATATCAATGGAGACTAATTACCAACCAACCAGCTGCTAAATGTAATTTTTCAAATAAAAGGGCAAAATGTGATACCGTGCAATTTTTTGTACAAAAATGGGCGAATTTGCACATTTTCAAAAAATTTCATATGTAATTACTTGCAAATTGCCATAAAATTTGCACGTTTTGACCTGCCTAAAAATTGCACATTACAAATCGCTTCCAGATCTTTTGGCGAGTTTGACAGAACCATGCACAAATCAGTGAGAAGTTAAATAAAAATTACAAAAAGGCGTGAGGTGTCCCCCCCCCCCCTCACCCCCTGCGTAACCAGTGCCTCGGGCTCATTGAGCCAGTGCTTGTTCCCTAAATACGGGGGGAGGGAGATCACTGGTATCCCCCGTATTTAACAAATCAGCACCAGGCTTTTGGTCTGGTCCTGGTTGGGGGCAAAAAACGTAAGGGTTCCCCTGTATTTTGGAACGAGCACTGGACTCCACAGCCGGGGGAAACTTTTTATGGAAGGTCCCCTGGCCATCACATGAGCACCATGTCTGGATTGGGTACATGGGAGAGTGGGGACCCTAATAAAGGTGTGTGTCCCCAGGCTTCACCCATCCAGGGCTGAAGCCTGGGTCTGTCCCCAGCGTCCCAGGCTGATGCATGCAAAAAAATAGATAAAATCACATCGCGTTTTACAGAACTACCCAGCATGGGGTATTAATGTAACCAAAGGGTCTTGTAGTTCACCTGTAAAAAGAATTTGGAAATAAGGAAACACACCCAGAGCTGTCAAACTTTAATCATCACTCCTTTTACACTTTAATTACATTCTCACATACTTACCTGCTCCAATGTTGTCCTCTCTCTGCCACTGCTCACTTGCCCCTGACAGCCGAATTAGCAATTTGCCTAAAAAAAATTGCACCCTATTACATTTGTGATTTTTTTGGGGGGAAAAATTGCAAATGTGACATGTGCAATATGGTGCATGTTTTAGACACCTAAAAAATTGTGCAACAGATAATTATACAAAATGAAAAGGGCACTCACAAAAGTCTATAAAGGCTTCTTCTGTATCCGAGCTAACCGGGAAAAACTTCTGATGATTCCAGGATTGTTCGTCAAAAAAATATATGGGGAATCATATCATATATATCCCAACACTTGGACTTCATACCGTGCTTACACCAAAAGGAGGTGTTCTACGTTCATAAAGGTATCTTTAAGTGGTGGGCCAATCACGCCAAGCCGTTACCTTCCACCACTATGCCCCAATCGAGCTCTTCACAAGTGTGGATACTGACAACGGGCATACCTTACTTACAATATTAATTGTAATTTCAGACACATAAAGGTATCTTTTTCCTCTGTTTCCTCCCATGTTTCTTTCTAGTAGGAACCGAGATATACTCGGACTTGGAGGAACAAGTAAACAGAGGTCCGTATCAGGTTTTATAAAAAAAGATTTATTGAAAATCCACAGTAAAATTTATTTTGCAATAAAAAATTTAGTTTACTTCTTGTGTGATTTTTTCTGCTCCCTCAAAAGATATAAACTGATGCCAAGATGTAAAGAATGTAAGTAAGGACCAGACTCCTCACATCCATTCACTTTTAGGGCGGTATTCAATGCTCCCGATTCACCATTTTTTTTTCAGCGAATCAGGCTGTTTTCACTCCTTGCGGTGAATCTTTTTCTCTGAACATCTGACTCACCCTATTCAATGTTCACTGTTCGCCGAAAGCGAACAGTGAATGCCGGCCAGTACTCCGTTTTATGCTTGCTGCAATAAGCTGGTGTATTTCAATGGGGTTTTCACTGGGATTTGCTGAGAGTGTATTCAATGCTAGGATGGAGAACTGCTTTCAGCAAGATTTTCGCCATGATTCACCGTTTGGCATTCAACATCTTTTTAAGGTGAAATGGAATGTGATCTTTTAAAATAAAGTTTTGTTTTTTTGGTGTAAAAAAATCAGTCATTTTATTCTGTGAAGAGGCATGCTATTTTTATTCATGTGCTGGCAGCACGAATATATATTTAATTTTACATTTTTCTTTTCTTACACATTCGCCAGCAGGGGGCGGGGAGCCGCTCATTACATATTCACTTCACACTGGACCCGCTCATTACATATGCACGAGCTGGACCAGTACAGCGGCTCAATGCCAGCTTCCCCTGTCAGCTCTCCCGGGGGGTGGGGGGGGGGGCAGCTTCTGCTGCCTATGTCCCGGGAGCCCTCCTTCCCCCCCCACATTCCGGCACAGGCAGGGAGGCTTCCATCTCCCTGCCTGCTGCCGCCCCGGCTCCCTGCAGCGTTCACTGCAGGGGTTAAAAATTGCCGTCAGGGGCAGCGAGTCCCTGCTGCGTTAAATAGGGTGACAGGGAGGGCTGGCAGCAAATGCTCCAGCCCTCCGGAACCCTGCGAATATGCAGCGAATCCTAAACAGGATTTGCTGCACATTGCGAGAAATGACATTGAATACCTGCCTTAGTGTCTATCTATATACCGTTTGCAGATAACTCCACACATACAATGTTTCAATTAAAATCTTCCTCAGGGCATAAGAAGAGGGCACAAAGGTTCCATATTTATAGTCCCAGATCCTCCACTCCACATAATGGGCTGGGCTGTTGCAACCTAAAAAATCACACCCTATTACATCTCACCCAAAGTCTGTACATGGTAGTTAGGAGCTGATTGGCTGGTACTTTATCTCTGTCCACTTTATATCTTGCCAAGCCTTAGTACATAGTCTGTGTATAGTTATGATGATTCATGATTTATAAATACATTCCAATGTATGTACGAGCTGTTAGATAATAACAAATGGCTTGAATTGGAGTTGTATGCTTGTGTCTGAATGGGGCATGATGGGCCCAATGGGACAATACAGTGATAAGGACCCATGATTAAGGTTTTGATCAGTCTCTGCTTACAATGCCATAATATCGACATTGCTTTTGTTGATAGCTACATTTTTCATGATTTTGGGGCCAATATTAGATTTAGGGTTAGCCAATGATTAACGTTAGGGCTAGTCTGTGGTTAGGATTAGGGACACTCAGAAAACCAATACAAAACTAAATGGACAACATGCCAATTACTAATATCCCTTTCACACTGCAGCTCTTAACTGGTATATTGCCGATTTTTTAGCCTTTTAAAACGGTTAGTGTGAAAGCACCAGTCTGCATTTACCGGCTACAAATAACCGGTGTTTGCAAATGGGTAAAAAGTCCTACACATTCAGAGCTGTTTTTTATGCAGTGTGAACGGCTCTGAGCCAGTATATAGGACTCAGGCAGTAGCTATGAGAGCGCAGTGCATATGTAATGAGCCGCTCATTACATATGCACATATGTAATGAGGGCAGTGCATATGTAATGAGCCGCTCATTACATATGTGCATATGTAATGAGCAACTCATTCATATGCATTGCGCTCATTACATATGCACATATGTAATGACTTGCTCATTACATATGCACTACACTGTCTTAGGCCGGTTTCACACACTCCGGCTCCTGCCGGACGGTGAAAACCCGCACTGCCAGGGAGCCGTGCCGCACACAGTAGTTGTGAATGGACACTATTGTGTCCATTCACACGGGACGGCCACAGCCCGGCCGCACGGCTGCAGCCGGATCCCGCCGCTGGAAGGGGCGGCTGCCGGCTGTGGCCATCCCCTCCATGATAAACTACTGTGTGCGGCACGGCTTCCTGGCCGTGCGGGTTTTCGCCGTCCGGCAGGAGCCGAAGTGTGTGAAACCAGCCTTATAGCTACTGTCTGTCCTGCTTTCATACTGAAAACCTGCTTGAGACCCGGTATTTATCTGCAGTGTGAAAGGGGTATAAAACGGTAATATACCGTTTTAAATACCGTTTCAAAATACCTGGTCTCAAACATTTAGGCAATGTGAAAGCAGCATAACATTCTGCCAGTGTCAATATTATGTCGTTATTGAAATTGTTTATGCTCTTCTGAATACACATCTTGAATGTCAAGATTTTTACACTGGGGGAGATGTATCAAGCAATGTAAACAGTCTAAAAGTAGACCAGTGGAGAAGTGGTCCATAACAACCATTCAGTTTTGTCATTGCATATGTCATATTAATTCTGTTTCATGAAAGGTAGAATATGATTAGTTGCTATGGGCAACTTCTTCGCTCTTCCCTTGCTGATACTTTTCAGTCTTTAGGTCTCATACCGATGGCCATTATTAATGCATTTTTTTTTACAAGAGCTAGTTTGAGGTTAAGGCAGCAGCCACTGGAAAGAGAGGAGTGTGTGAGGAAGTGTAGGGTGAGATAATGTTGGACACATTTTTGGGAGGTTGTATCTTAAGTTTTTGTAGGTGAGACACATGAATTGTATCCAGCAGGGAACAGGGAACTAATTTAGAGCTTGACTGCGCTGGATAGCAGAATGGAGCAGTGGGAAATGTAAATCAGTCCTGTTGATGAGTGAGAGGAAGGCCAGATAGGACAAAGCTGAATAACTCATAAAAAAATGAGAGTGTAGAAGATGGTATTGGTAGTATCCCATATGAGAAGGTATAGAGATGTGCACCCTCAGAGACAAACAGCAACTTCAGAGATCTGAGGTTTATCAGTTTATCCCTCCAGTCTCAGATTTCAAAATGAGGCGACACTTTATCATCCCAGCATCAGATACAGTATTGTGAGTTTTTGGAATCCATATACGTCCCTTCAGTGGTGATTTAGGTACCATTTCACAAAGGACTGCATGAAAGTTGTGTGCCGATGGTCTGTGCTGGTGAATTGACCTGAGCTGATTTATCTGTTCACTCCTGTGCTGAGTTGACCTATCTATCCACTACAGTGCTGTGATGACCTGCTCCTTAGTGTTAATATTGGCCAACCGAGATACAGTAGACAGGCAATTTTAAGTGTCCCATTGGTCCTAAAAATTAATCCTTGGTGCAACAACACATGGGTGTTGTATTTTTTGGTCACTGCCCGCACAGCTGCAGCCCAGAACTCCACATAGGGAGCTCCACCCTTGATGCACAGCACACTGGTGTTTTTTGTCATTGGCTCCCTGCAGCAGGGAGCAAAAATAAAATATAATAAAGGGGGAGCAGAACCCCCTTTTTGGTGCACGGTGCACACTGGTTCCCCCCAAAAGGTTTAGGTGATGCTGATATTTGTGTTCAAGTTGTGTGTGCTGCAGGTACTTTCTTCACTGAGTTCGCATAATATAAGCACTGGGAAGTGTAAGGTTTCATTTGTGAAAAAGTTTAAAAAAAATGTTTTGGGGCTTTTTTAACTTGTGTGTGTGTGTGTGTTGTAGATGTCAGACCCCATTGTATCCATTGTATTCACATAAATATTAGCACTGTCATTCCACAGGCCATACCACACTGTTCACATAAATATAAGCACTGTGACTCTACAATTTTTTTTGTCATATGTGTGTGCTGTACATGTGGTACCCCACTTCGCTCAAATACAGTAATTATAAGAACTGTGAGTCTGTAGTGTATTGTCATTTGCAAAAAAATAGTTTTAAAAAATGTTGTTTTTTTGCACTGTATGGAAGTTATTAAGTTTAATAATACTATAGAAACAAAATAAAGGCCCACATTATGTGATTTTTAGTTTTTTTTTTTAAATAAACATACAGTACAGTACATATCCAAAACCAGTAAGGGTGGCATTGGCAAAACCAAATGTATAACCCAATGACAAATTAGAACCAAAACCAAAACAAGGAGGCTGACACACATCTTTATTTGTTGGCTTTGTTTTTAAGGTGGAACAGGCAACTTGAGAAAGAGACTGCATTCAGGGAGTTAAGAGCATGTAGGGGGACTAGAAAAAGAAATAGCTATTTCCCAGAGAAGAGTGGAATACAACAGAATACAACAGAATCTTGGTTGGGAGGAGAATTACTGATGAAAAGTGTAATTCTCAAAGTTGAGGGCTCTATGAAAGAAGGGAAAGGGGGAAAGGCTGGGCAGAGAAAATAATCAGTTACAAAGAGGAGGTGTAAATTTAGCTGAAAATGTGGAAATATTACAGGCAGCATAGGTTTATTTAACAATAGAATGGTAAAGTGAAGCAATAATGTAACCCTAGTATGCCGATTTCATATTCAAATTTTCTGCCTGTTATTTGTTGTGTCAAACTTTAAAGGGTTAAAGTAGAGACTGAATTAGAGCCTGCTTTCTTTCTGCAAAGGGAAACCTTGGTGCTGAGTATGCATGGATTTAGTTGACAGGAGCTGTACAGATCCAAGGAGAATCTGAAGGAAAGGAGGTTGCGGGCAAAGAGCAAGGCTTGAGAAGGCAAGATCAAAGGAGTAACCATGAGTGTGTTATATGGAAACGTGTCTAAAAATTTCCCAGCCTGATAACTTAGCCCCAGAGGACATCTAAGTAAAAACAATGTACTGCATTTGTACTGGAATTTTAATGTATGTGAAAGGACAGAATACCTGATAATACTGAATGAATATTACTACTTAAGTACAGTAGAGGCTTATACTTTCATGCTCTGTTGAATCTTTCTACCTGCATTTCTAAGTTTGGTTTCTTAAGAACATCTGATATAATTAGTAATTTTATACACAATCGCATATTTACCAGTTAGCAATCATATAGTGTTTGGTTGTGTTTTAGGTAGAACATAAGAGTTTCCATAGTCTAACCCCAAGGACATAACATAATTCATGAACTATCACATCACTGTGCTTTAAATCTGAAAATATTATCTGCCTGGGGTACTAAAGCACAAACCTCCCAATTTAGAATAAGCAGATCCCTGAAAACTGACAGCCTGAGAATAAGTGTCTTCTGCGACCCTGAGTGCTTGGGGATATACTGCCAACCTGAATGTGTTTTAATCCCTTAAGTAAGTGAATAGCAGTAGCATAGGAATTAAATGCACTCTAATAATAGAGCTCTTCTATTTCAGTCATTTGGGTGCATTTTTGAAAGTTGTTTTATTTATTCAAGAACACTCATGTCAACTCTTAATTTACTGATCCAGAAGATATACCTTTAGGATATACCCAAATTTTATTGTACAATATAATGCTGAATATTAATTGAAGGAATGAAACTACAGATCATTTTCAATCTAATCCTTCATATCAATTTTAATAGGTAACCAGGAACAAATTACATTAATTGTATTGCCATACAGTTGTACAACGCATTGCTACAATCTGAGCAATTGTGAAATTTCTTTCGAGTTACAAAATTAAATAAAGAGTATGTCATCAATCATGTGATTTGCTGTTAATATTCCATGCTGGAGCAGTATACAGTACTGTGTGTATATATATATATATATATATATATATACATATATATATATATATATATATATATATATATATACACATATATATATAAATATGTGTGTAGCATAGGATCGCACTCCATCCAACTCAAGATCAAATCCTAGGGTGACATCCAGAACACAAAATAGTCCATGTATATAGAACAAAAGGACGCACTCTCCAGTTTTTTGTAAATGCAATTAAAAAGCTGTGTATTCAGTACTCCAAAACCATCACAGCTAAAGATACGGTGTACTCAACGTTTCTGTCCGTTACGGACCTTCATCAGGAGATTAGCATCGCTTACAACCGACCAAACAGAGCACAGCAAGAGAGAAACGTTGAGTATACCATATCTTTATTTGTGATTTATTTGGAGTACTGAATACATAGCTTTTTAATTGCATTTACAAAAAACTGGATAGTGTGTCCTTTTGTTCTATATATATATATATATATATATATATATATATATATATATATATATAAAGAGAGAGACAGACAGACAGAGACAGAGAGACAGATATATATATATATTATATATGCAAGGCAGCACTCGGTCATTAGCAGTGAGGGTTGTGGTGCAGGGGCCATAAAGTTAGTAATAACAGCACTTACCCAACCTCAGGCAACCTGTACTTTTCTGGCTGACCCAACAGCAGTTTCAGCTGGAGCCCTGTCCAGTCTTCATCAGACCCCTGATGAAGACTGGGCAGGGCTCCAGTTTAAATGGCTGTTGGGTCAGCCAGAAAAGTACAGTTTGTTGACATGCTTTAATTTCAAATACAAACCCCTTTCAAGTTATACTGTGAGTGCTGGTCTTTTTCCTTTCCTTGCCTGAGGTTGGGTAAGTGCTGTTATTACTAACTTTATGGCCCCTGTACCACAACCCTCACTGCTAATGACCGAGTGCCGCCTTGCATATGTAATATATATATATATATATATATAAAATAAATATATATATATATATATATCTGTCTCTCTGTCTGTCTGTCTCTCTCTCTTTATGTAGAGACTCAAAATAAATATCTTAATGCTTTAATATTGTAGGTGATATACTATTCAGCATTATACATATTTCCTCTACATTATTTACTTGTTACAGTAAAAATAGCTGTTATGTTGTTTCAAAGTTATCTATGTTGTATTTTATCTGTATTTCTATGTCAGTGCTAAATTATACAATTATTTCACCATATACTAAATTAATGGATCAAAGTATGGCAATATCAACTTCTGGTAGCTTGATAAAGCAAATTAGAATTAAGGCAGACATACACATATGTGCATATATTCAGAGTTGTGCTCCTCCCCCATATTCTAAATAGGGACAGTGAGCACCAAAAAAGTGTGTGGTCTCAAGGGGATGTAATTAAGCCACATAGTAGTACTCTTTATTCTGTGTTACAACACATAATTGTACCTCTTTATTTACATTACGCCACACAGTAGTTCTCCTTATTTACATTACCCCACACAGTAATGCTCCTTATTCCCTGTACACTGCACAGTAGAGCCCCTTATTAAAAATTATGCCACACATTAGTGCCACTTATATACGTTGAAAAAAACTGTATTTAAACTTAATAGGTTTTATGAAATTTTGCTAATCTTAACTGTCTTTACATTTTAGTAGGACTACAGATTCTAATTCATAACAGGATGTTGCAGTCCGCATAGAAAACCAAATGATGGTTTTTAAGATGTGTGGTTTGTGATGAAGAAATAATCATAATGATTTAGACTAAATCACATCTTGCATTAATAGTGGCATGAAATAATATGCTTTTTTTCATGCACTGTGATAAAGGAAATTTAAAGAAGAGAATAGAGTTGTTGCTGCATGTGTCACAGTCAATATGAATACGCAATGGCTGATTAACAGAAATTATTAAAAAATGAATTTAAGTTTGTAAATTCACAAAAAATAGGCAGAAATAGAAGCATTCACCAGCATGCCACAAAACCGAGCATGCACAAAAAAACAATGAAATAAAGTGTAAAAACAAAATCACTGGCTTTCCTCAGGAACTAGCATGATGTTTTCCAAAATTTAGTGCTGGTAAAAAAAAAATCTGACCTCCAGTAATTTCAGGATGTGAATACAAAAATTGTTCATGTAATGGTTTCTGTGGACAGGTCAAATACTCCTGATGCTAGGTTAGCTGGCCAGGTGATAGGCTGGGATTACCATAAGAGTGATTTAACTGTGAACCAGGATTGTTACTCTGACTGTGTAATGCAATGCAGTAACCTACAACTGCTGATATAAATGTGAAAACTAAAAGAGGTCCTGGTGGACAAGGGTACCCCTTTGTCTTGAAAATAATGAAGGATCTGTTAATGGTGGATCATATTACTACTTCTGTTTACCATCCACAGACAGATGGCCTGGTGGAACACAAACCCTTAAACAAATTATAAAAAGGGCGGTATCTCAGGAAAAGCGTTATTGGGACCTACATCTACCATATTTGATGTTTGCAGTTCAGGAAGTACCCAAAGCTTCTACAAGGTTTAGTCCCTTTGAACTTCTATATGGTAGACAGTCCAGGGGAATTTTAGATCTAGTAAAAGAAGGGTGGGAGCAACAATCACACTGAGTGTAACATTGTTCAGTCTGTGGCACAACTATATGACTGTTTAAGGTAGATTTAGCAAAAATTCAGTTTCTAAGTACTCTTGACTTGACTTGAAAAGGTAATGGAAAATTCCTTTTACTGAGACTGCCACTGTATCAGCCTCCTGGTTATCTTCCTTGTATGCAAATCCAGGGACATCATTTGGCACCAAGCAGGGCATTTTATAGTCTCTGCCTCTCCTTTTCCCACCTTTGCCATCTTCCCTCTAAACCCACCTGGATAGAGCAACACAACCTCTTATAGCTTAGCAGTGCCCATCTTGGAGAAGTCCTTCATTTTGAGTAGACCCATTTCTAGTTGATGACTGCAGTCCCCTGATCATGACTACGCTTCTTATTATCACATTCAGTTGTAATCTTAGCATCATACTCATTTCCAAAATGTATATGTTTTGCATTTCTTAATATTATCAGCAACAGATGTTGCCAAATATAATCAAAACTATCAAAACATTGATCACTTGTACTATATAAAACACGAAATTCTTCCTGCACAAATAACTAGGTGTCCTTTATCACTTACAATATCTAAGATTGATTTATAAATGATTATTTTCTTCATTATTAAAATATGAATCCTTAAGAGTGGAGAAAGGGGGTTATTCATTTATATCTGCTGATATTGTTCCTCAATGTTCCTTATAGTTGCTGTCTCTTCCTGACCAATGTAAAACCTCCAGAATGGAAATGTAGAGCTTCAATCAAAAAAGTGTATTTTGTAGTTCTGCAATTTATTTCTCTTATACGTGTCATAGTTCAGATGTTCAGTTGCATGAAGTTAATGATTTAGCTCTGTATTAAATTAGGCAATCAAGACCATGTTCATACTGTATGTTCAACACTTTTGTTGGTAAGCTGCTCAATCAGAGGTGTGTCATTCAGGTGCCAAAAGGGAGGGGTAATTCTGTCTAGGAAAAAACATTTTGTATCCCAATTGCACACTGAATGAGAAAATAACTATATATTAATCAGATAATACAGAGATCTTGGTTGCATATATCTGCAGATATAGGGCTAAGCCCCCAGGCCGTACGTCAAGGCCTCTCTGTCGCTGGGGGTCCCTAATACTGGGTATGGGTCTGGGGTGTGGGCCCCCAACATGCCGACACAGGCTGAGTACTCCAGGGCAGCACACAAATGAAAATTAGTAAGGGTTAATAAGAAGCACATAAGTGCTATGTAGGGAAGTGAAGGTGGAATTAAAATACAAAATATATACAATGTGATATATACCCATACCCATACCCAGTATTAGGGACCCCCAGTGACAGAGAGGCCTTGACGTACGGCCTGGGGGCTTAGCCCTATATCTGCAGATATATGCAACCAAGATCTCTGTATTATCTGATTAATATATAGTTATTTTCTCATTCAGTGTGCAATTGGGATACAAAATGTTTCATACTGTATGTTTACAGATGAATATCTAACTTTTCAGCAACCAACACTGTATATTGTAGTTATTTTGCAGCAGCATCAACAATGACCTTCACTTATAAGATCATTTTATACATTTCTATCATTTTAAAAATTTGAGCAGTCATTCAGATAATTGCTATTATTACAGGGAATATTCTGACAAGAGAATCATTAAACTCCACTGTTCCTTGTTCTGCACGCATAATGTGACAATAGTGATACAATTAGAGATGCCCCTGTCTGCTTTTCACCCAGACAATACACTCCCTAATAGTGTACTCCATGCATTGCCCCAAATGTAACCTGCATTAAAACAATAAGATACAATAATAATAATAATAATATTAATAATAAAAATAAGACAGACAAAAGTGCCTGCATTCTGAATATTGTAAATATTTTATTGACCAACAATAATAACACATTTTTGGCATCATTAAACAATTGAAATGACAAACACAAAAGCACAAACCAAACATGGCCTTTACACTGCAAGCAACATAACCCAGGAGTTCATGTGGGGTAGCCATTTTCTATAACACCTTCCTACAATCACCTGTCCTTCAGTGAATACCATCTCACACTGTGAAAGCCAAGGCAGCTGCACCTGAGGGAATGCAACAAAATCAAATTAAATTTGGAGGCTCAAATAAATAAATGTATGCTGTGTAGGAATGTTTATGCTGAATGCTACAAGTGTCTAAATAATAACCATTAGCTGGATTTAGTATAATGAATAGTGAATGAGTATACGCTACTAGTAAAACAAGGAGTTGTTATGTTCTTTTTACCCTCTTTTAGCATTCAGCACCAGCAGTCCTACATAATAATATTGTCTTTACCATAGGAGGTAAGGGACACCCTTTTATTGTAGGAGTAGGCCGCAGAATAACTACACAAAGACAGCTCAGTTAGATTTTTGCTTACCAGTGGCAGCTCCAGAGGAGGGGTTGCAGCCCAGTTCAAAATTCAAATGAGGGACAAAAACCAACTGCCAGTGAGTCAGTTTGGAATGGCAGTGGGTGGGGCTCCCCTATTTGAATTTTGAACTGTGCTGCTGCCTCCTTCTGAAGCCTACCCTGCTAACTACCAAAAACTATAAATGAATGAAACAGCACTCAAATCAGCTTCACATCCAAAATGCTTTGAGAAAAATTGGTAAAATTATTCAGAAATCTGTAATAGAATAAACACATAAGAACCCATACATTTTATATGATGAAAAATTATTTGCTCCGCTTCAGGATAACCCTTTGCTCATTACTGCACAAAAAGTATGGCATATATTGCACCACCATCAGAAGCTCAACCCATATGTATCTCTCTACCTGCCCTTTGTTTAGGATCCTTGTTCTTAGTCTGGCTATACCAATTACTTCAAACTCCTGACCGTACCTCTGGGTGCAAGCTGTCTGTGATCAGAAAAAACTTGAGTTTAAACCCATTTTCTGATACTAGGAGCAATTTCTTCTATTTTATGGCAACATATGCCACATTCTGTTATTAAGACCATCACTTACCATTCCTGAATTTGAGAAGAATTATCTTCTTCATTAGATCTGAATAGATCCTGATTACCCCTGAAGAGGTCCATTCTGGATGAAACGCGTAGGGTCTCCTTTATGAATTGATGTCATTCAGGTGTTGGATCAGAAACCGGAATCTTAAGAAAAACTGACAATTTTACTTGTTAAAATAAAAAAAAAAATTCCAAATTGTTTTATTATTCCATAATTATTTTTTTTTTTTTATTATTTTGTGAATATGTAGAGCGCACTTCTATACTCTTCTTTCTTTCTTTCATCTATCTGAAATTAAGCGAGGTTCCATTAAGCAAGGTTCCATAGAAGTGCTGCCATGTTAGTAGTGCAATAAATAGGGTCATGCTCTCTGTGTGATAGATATATATATATATATATATATATATATATATACACCCCAGGTATAGCAACTGCCAGGATGCCTTTGCATAATTTAGCATAATATTCAGACCCGCATATAGCATAATGCGGCGACCCGGGCTGCTGCACGGCTTGTCCGCCTCTAGAAACGGCCCTGGGTACAAGTGACAATTTGTTTTTAACAAGTTGATCCAAAATGACCACATATTTAAAACTGCAGCAGCCACAAATGATCCTTTCTTGTTACAGAGTACAATTCTGAAAGAGAGTTATGCCCATTCCTTATGTTAAGGGATCATCAAATTTTAACTTTGTGCAGATATCTTAAGGGGCATACACACGTAGAGATGTGTGCTAAGCAATTTTGCTAAGCTATTTAGGGTAGATGATTTCCTGATGTCCAGATCTCCCATGGGGAGCACATACACATGCAGAGATTTGTGCTAAGCAATTTTGCTTAAGCAAAAAAAGGCTGGGTAGTGGTTCAGAATGAGAGATTACAATTAGTATCTCTCATTCTGTAGACACAGAGATTTTCAGTCATTTGCTAAGCAATTTGACTAGATTTTGACTGCATGCACTGACTTAGTTAGCAGGAGATAATTAATCTCTCGGGGCATACACACTGAGAGATCTGTGCTTACTTTGTAAGCAATCTAGTCAGATTGCTTAGAAAATAGCACAATATGTAAATATGTCTAGGGACTTTAGAGTAAAAAATTAATATTTTAGAATAAATGTGAAAATCAGAATTAAGTACAAATAGAAACACTATTTATGACAACCAACCATTTATTCTAGCAAGGAGAAGCTTCAGACATACAGTAGGAACAGTTGCAGTTGAGCATCACAAGCATGACCTCATTTATCAGTTTCCTCCACACTGCTGCTGCATGCTGCTAGCCTGTGTTTATCCAAAACCCCAAAGAACAATAAGGGATGCACTGCTGGCTACAATATAGAAACAGCTTTCAGCTAAGTAGATAGATTAGTCAGGACACAGTGGGTAATAATAACATTTAAGCAGTGGAGTAAAAATGAGTTCAACTTTTTTTGTATTTTTATTTTTTGGCAATGTGTCCTGGTTCTTATCTCTATCTCTAGGCGTAAAACATGTTGGGAATGCAGTACCGTTAGGAGGACGATTAGTGATATCCTGGTATTGCAGTCTGATTTCAGCCTGCCTTCAGAAACAGGATTTTTAACTTGGGTTAAATAAAGATCCTGTGGATTTTTAGTTATTGTTAGAACAAGCTCTGTTATTTGAGGGGGGGGGGGGGGGGGGGGGGGGTTGCCGAAAAGTATTATACTGCAGTATGTTTGCCATGAGACCTAATTTTTGGATCATTAGAAATCTGTTTTTTTTTTATTTCCAAGGACAGTGGAATTTTTTTTATACAAATTAATTACATAGTGGGCCTATTTATTAATATTGTGGTATGCCCCTGAAAACACCCATTTTTGGAGGGTAAGCGCAAATATTAAGGATCCCAATTTTTGTTTGCAAAATCAGCAACCATGGGCTTCTGATTTGCTAAATTTGCCAAGTTCCAGAATGTGAACAATGCGTTCTATAGATTGCATTAGCCAGTAACCTATGGGCTACTTACGGCAAAGGGTACCAGACAGTGATCTGTAGGAACCTTCTCTGATAACTCTACACTTGCACATGTGTAGGTAGCAGATGTGCTTTAAGAGAGGAGGTGGCCCATGTGCAGCCTCCTCCATTCGGGCCCCTTGCTCTCTCCTGGCCAGTGCTGCTCTAGTGCAAAGTGCAGTAGAGTCTGAGCTCTAGAGGGCTCAGAATCTACTGCACATGCGCATGCTGCTTCCTTCATCACAGGACTCCGGAGGGGTAAGTATTAAAAATGGTTGCAGTGTATGGTGTCAACCCCCCTGGGACTCAGGGGCCCGTGTGCACCATGCACACTGCATCCATTATAAATACGCCACTGATAGCCAGCATATCTTGTAAGTACAGATTGATGCTTGGGTCCCAAAGAAGAGAAAATATTGTACAAAGAACACTTCCCTTCCAATACACCGCAAGCATGGGTTCCATTAATACATGCAGGCGATCATTACAATTAGAACATACAAATCAGGCACATCAAAAATCACAAAAATAAATCAATAGAGAATATTCAAACACTTATCATGACACACCTTAATAATATGCTAAACCGCAGCTTTCAAGTGGTTTCCTGGAAAAAACTATAGTGCGACACATCATATTATTTAAAAACCTACAATAACGGTCAAACATATATAAAAAAATCAGCAGCTTAATGCCCTAATAAAATAATGGAACAGAGTCCAGTGAATATATAGGATGAAGTCATACGGCTATAGATGAATAGGTGTTTGGGAACATTTATTGATTTCAAGTCTCATATGAGTATTGCTATCCTCTTTCTCCTGTAAAATGTCTCACAAAAAAACTGTATTTAACAACAAATGGTAATATCATGTGGTTCCTTATATGTGCCTCATATTGCTGGAGTAAAGAAAGGCAAGCTCACAGAACCATAATGTAGCTATGACCACCCTGATGTATCGGTGATATCACATTGGTAGAGTGATGTTGCTGATATTAGTTGGAAGACACAGTGACCTTTGGTCAGCAGAACCGGATGATCGGTGAGCTTCCCGTTTGCCAGTTAAAGGCAGTCTATGTTACAGCGGTGATGACACTGGGGTTGACAAGACCCCGCTGTAGTATAACACAGTGCATACAGAAGAAACCAGAACCTTTTGATAGCCTGCACTAAAGCCACTATATGGAGATCCTCATTTGGACAAGCGGCACAGATAGCGCATTGCAGCGCACAATGAAAGGTACCAGTGTCATGTGTAGGCACTGTATTATACTATAGTGGTGTTTTGTCATCCCCAGTGTCATCACCGCTGTAACAGACTGCCTTACCTTTAACTGGAAAACAGGAGACTCACAGATCATGATGTGTTTGCGTCTATGACAGGAAGTGCCCTGATGGATAAGACTTGGTCCGTTCTGAAACCGGAAGTTAACACACAAGGGTTTCCGGAGATGTTAATGCATTCCATAAACCAGGAAGTGTCCATCCTTGCAGTCCACAGTCATTTTTCCTTACCCGGTGACTATCAGAATTGGTATTATTGCACAACACAATGTCCATATTTTGGTATATCATCCAACAAAATATATAAAGATAAAATGTGCATTAAACATCATATAAACACTATACATATAAATTGTGAAGATGAAAATAAAAATAAGATTAAAAAACAAAGAAACTCTCATGACCAACCTATATAAAACACTTTAGCTCAAAGTCTGTGATTAGTCCGCCAGGTGTCAAGGTTTTTAATTTATAAATTGTATGCCCATTACATTTCTGCCTTTGCCAGTCTCAACTCCGCATCATTACAGCACCTTGTGAATCTAACTTGTTAGATACCACAAAATGTTATAATGTGATTAGGCTTACAGCTATAGGTGTGTTTAAAATGTGCCAATAGTGTATGGGTTTCCAGCCATTTTTTGATGTTATACACATGTTCCGCTAATCTAATCTTGAGACACCTACTTTTCTTTCCTATATATGTCAAGCCACACCTACATTCAAATGCATAAATTGTATTTTTTTAATTGCATGTTATAAACTCCATTATTGCTTACTTTATATTTTCCACCATAAATTCCATTATCTTATTTTCCCCTTTGGTTGTTCTACATAATGAACACATACCAGATCTATAAAACCCTTGGATTCTTATACTACTCCTTTTAGGGGCTTTAATTGCACTCATTAATAGAGTATATTTTATTGAAGGCGCTCTCCTATTTGTGAAGTAGGTTATGTTGGTAACTTCGCACCAAACACATTGAGCAGTATTCAATGAGAATATGCTCTGTGCATGGCGAGAGTTTTTTTTCTCTCACCATGCACTCGCCGTGTTTTTGCGGAGATTCTCCATGTTTGGAGATTCTCCTTCACGGGACTTTAGATAGTATTCAATGTGACTGAGACTCGCCACCCCTCGCGGCGAGTCTCAGCCAATCCGGCGTATGAGGTGACGCCGCAGGGAGCCTGAGGACGGCGGCAGGCAGGGAGATGGAAGTCTCCCTGCCTGCCCCAGAACATATGTGGGGGGGAGGTGCCCCCCGGGAGAGCCAACAGGGGACCGGGTATTCACTGCACCCGATCGTGCATATGTAATGATCGGGAGCAGTGAATATATGAATATCTAATGAGCGACTCTCGGCTCCCTGCTGGCTGCTATGTGTAAAAAATATATATTTTTTTTTAAATTAAATATATATTCATGTGCTGTAAAATAGCATGCCCCTTCTCAGAATAAAATTCCTGATTTTTTTACACCAAATTTTAAAAAACAACAACATTATTTTAAAAGTTCACATTCCACTTCACCATGAAAAGATGCCGAGTGATACACGGAGAGGCACGGAGAAATGAACCTAGAAATGTATTCTCGTCTTCTCATTGAATACACTCATGGCGAGTGACGGCGAGAATCTCAATGCAAAATCCTATTTAGAAGACACGGCGATTGGTGGCGAGTATCAGATGGAGAACCATCAATTATTCATTGTTCGCCGAAGGCGAAAATAACACATTGAATAGGGTTGTTCGCTTTCTGAGACCAAAATTCTCCGACCAACGCGAAAAAGGCAGAAATTCGCCATAAAACACGGCAAATTTTCCTCATTGAATACTGCCCTATATCTTGTTTAAAAATCTTCCAATGTTTTCTAAATACATTTTAATTTCCCTATGTTGATTAAATTAGCTAATAAAGGACCATTGTATACTATTATTCTTTTCTTTTCATTTTCTCTCTCCTGATAATTATTTCTTTCTATTAATTTTAGTGACTTTCTGATGGATTTCTTAATTACATCTTTTGTATATACACTTTTTTCTAAAAAGCTATTGCTCATTTCAGCAATTTGTATTTCACATATATTGGGCCCAGTACAATTGTGTTTAGCTATAATAAATTGGATGAATGGATTCAATTAAACCAATTGTCACGAATGTTTGCTTGACCTTTCAATAAAGCTGTTAGAGTCATTCAGTGTTCTATTATATACTGTACAACTTATAGGGACAGAAATGGATACCAAGTTTGCCCCAAGCTACATGAACCTCTTCATGTAATACTGGGAAGGTCAGACCTAATGGCATAAAGATGACATGGGGGCGGACTATGGCATATATATATATATATATATATATATATATATATATATATATATATATAATTATATATATATATATATATATATATAGTCTCAGCAGGCTGGCACTCCACCTTACAAGGGAGATGATACTTGCCTGGGTGCCTTCCAGGGTACGAGACCAAATTATATAGGGCAATAGGGCGGCACTCACCAGGGCTTGAAGCATGAAAAATAGAGTCAGACCACTTTGGGGTTCTCCGTTCGACGTTTCAGTCGCTTAGACTTTTATCAAGAACTTGGGCATACACGTGTATGCCCAAGTTCTTGATAAAAGTCTAAGCGACTGAAACGTCGAACGGAGAACCCCAAAGTGGTCTGACTCTTTTTTTCATGCTTCAAGCCCTGGTGAGTGCCGCCCTATTGCCCTATATATATATATATATATATATATATATATATATATATATATATATATATATATATACAGGTCGAGTATCCCGTATCCGAATATCCGTTATCCGAATTATTCCGAAATACGGACATTCCAGAAAGTGAAAAACTGCTAAAAACTCACTGGGGACATTTGTAACAGCATCACTGGGGACATGATATGTAACTGGCACTATATATGTGCAAGACAATGATTGCTTGGCATTCAAATTTGTGCTAAAATAGTACACACATTTTGTTTCACATTTTGAAACCTTGTTTTTTGAACAATTAAAATATATTTGTGTGTATTTTATGTGGTAATAACATATATTTGTGTGTATATTATGTGTTTATACAGCATAAATGCAAGATACTTCAAAATACATCATTGAAATATTAAAATATTCCGAAATACGGAATAATCCGTTATCCAAAATTCTCCTGGTCCCGAGCATTTTGGATACGGGATACTCAACCTGTATATAGGACGGGATTCCCGGCACTCACTGTCAGAGCTTACAGACTTCGGTGCCACACAATAAATCTGCCCCTTTAAGATAAGACTGCTTTTTATCCTTCATATTTTCAATGAACTTTGTTTTTTATATCCCGTTTCCTTTTATAAATTGTTCTACGGATATTTTAGTGCTCCTTAATGATATTAATATCCTAAATAAATATACATATATTTTATATGTTGGTCACTAATAGTTTTTTTTATATATTTATATTTTTATGTATATATATATATATATATATATATATATATATATATATATATATATATTGATATATTCCTATATAGATATACATGTGTCCGGAAAATTAACACTGTGTCGTTGAACCCTTATCCTTTGTTCCAATATATATATATATATATATATATATATAGTTGCAATAATCCGCGTCACTCCAGGGGTCTTTGATATTGAAATAGATATTTATAATACAGCTGCTTAATCCATGTGCTTACAATGCCAACGTTTCAGTGCCATAAAGCACTTTTGTCAAGACTGCACATACTGACACAATGTAACAACTGCTCGCTCGGCGGCGAGTATGTGTTCTCGCCGCCGAGCGAGCAGTTGTTACATTGTGTCAGTATGTGCAGTCTTGACAAAAGTGCTTTATGGCACTAAAACGTTGGCATTGTAAGCACATGGATTAAACAGCTGTATTATAAATATCTATTTCAATATCAAAGACCCCTGGAGTGACGCAGATTATTGCAACCATATCCACACTTCACCGAAGGTACCCGGGGCAGTTGCATCGTATTGTTTGGAGTGCCGGTTCATCACAGAACTATATATATATATACCATTGCTGTGTTGTGTCTTCTTTGCTGATAAGACCGTGAGAGTGCCAGACTCTGTATACTATTCATCTTCCCTCCGGCACCCCGGCGCATCTACCAGCCTGATTTGACTGAGTGCCTGCTCTCTGCAAACTATATATATATATATATATATATATATATATATATAGAAAGGGTCGCAGGGAAGGCACTCCCAATCCAGCAGATGACTGGCTCCGGTGCCTGTGCAAATGGCCACAAACGGCCTGTAAAGTAGCAGAGTTGGTGCACGCACCCACGGAGACTTCAAATAAACTTCAGAGACTCAATAGCGGTCATCCTGATGAAGATGCAATAAAGCATCGAAAACGTTTGACCGCTATTGAGTCTCTGAAGTTTATTTGAAGTCTCCGTGGGTGCGTGCACCAACTCTGCTACTTTACAGGCCGTTTGTGGCCATTTGCACAGGCACCGGAGCCAGTCATCTGCTGGATTGGGAGTGCCTTCCCTGCGACCCTTTCTATATATATATATATATATATATATATATATATATATATAGTTCTGTGATGAACCGGCACTCCAAACAATACGATGCAACTGCCCCGGGTACCTTCGGTGAAGTGTGGATATGGTTGCAATAATCTGCGTCACTCCAGGGGTCTTTGATATTGAAATAGATATTTATAATACAGCTGTTTAATCCATGTGCTTACAATGCCAACGTTTTAGTGCCATAAAGCACTTTTGTCAAGACTGCACATACTGACACAATGTAACAACTGCTCGCTCGGCGGCGAGAACACATACTCGCCGCCGAGCGAGCAGTTGTTACATTATGTCAGTATGTGCAGTCTTGACAAAAGTGCTTTATGGCACTGAAACGTTGGCATTGTAAGCACATGGATTAAACAGCTGTATTATAAATATCTATTTCAATATCAAAGACCCCTGGAGTGACGCGGATTATTGCAACTATATATATATATATATATATATATATATATATATATATATATATATATATATATATATATATATATATATATATATATATATTGGAACAAAGGATAAGGGTTCAACGACACAGTGTTAATTTTCCGGACACATGTATATCTATATAGGAATATATCAATATATATATATATATATATATATATACATAAAAATATAAATATATAAAAAAAACTATTAGTGACCAACATATAAAATATATGTATATTTATTTAGGATATTAATATCATTAAGGAGCACTAAAATATCCGTAGAACAATTTATAAAAGGAAACGGGATATAAAAAACAAAGTTCATTGAAAATATGAAGGATAAAAAGCAGTCTTATCTTAAAGGGGCAGATTTATTAAGCTTGGAGAAGAGATAAACTGGAGATAAAGCAGAGAAAAGGTAAAAGGAGATAAAGCACCAGCCAATCAGCTCCCAACTGTCTTTTTCAAACACAGCTGATTGGCTGGTGCTTTATCTCCTTTTACCTTTTCTCTGCTTTATCTCCAGTTTATCTCTTCTCCAAGCTTAATAAATCTGCCCCTTAGTCCTGGGTGGAGGTAGAGTTCCTATGCGTTTCGTCTTTCCAGACTATATATATATATATATATATATATATATATATATATATATATATATATATATTTATATATATATATATAGAACGGAGAAGCGTGGCTCTCGGGTCTGGGATAAATAAGTACACGTAGCCGAATAATCGGTTGACGTTTCAGCCCTTTAATCGGGCTTTTCTCAAAACAGCTTACATAACAAAACTGTGTACACTCACCTCAATAAGTAAAGCTGTATCACCAATCTGTGTAGGGACAGCGACCATTCGTATTCGTATACAGATTGGTGATACAGCTTTACTTATTGAGGTGAGTGTACACAGTTTTGTTATGTAAGCTGTTTTGAGAAAAGCCCGATTAAAGGGCTGAAACGTCAACCGATTATTCGGCTACGTGTACTTATTTATCCCAGACCCGACTGCCACGCTTCTCCGTTCTATATTATCTGGACCCGCCGCGGCGGCTCCAGCTCCGGAGGCATCGGGCGCACAAGAGCCTGACTGGGAGTCGAGTGCCGGCATAACAACCCCACTATATATATATATATATATATATATATATATATATATATACTATGGCATCGTTATATTACAAGATACTTTTAATATGGGAAAAACCTATAGAGAGTCTCAAGTTGTTTTGCAACTCTATCAATGTGAATGTTTTCAATATCAATTATCCTTTTGCAATAGTAGTGAGGAAATAGTATTTTTGGATCTATGCCTGTCGGTAAAAAATGGAGACTTGGAAATTAAAATATGTAGAAAACCGACTGTATCAAAAGGTAAAGCCAACATCATGACAATTGGTTACATGGAATACTATTCATCCAATTTATTAGAGCTAAATGCATTTGTAATGAGCCTGATATATGCAAAAAAACCAAATAGCTGAAATGAGAAATAGGTTTTTAGAAAAAGGGTATGAAAAGATGTACTTGAGAAAGCCCATCAGAAAGTCACTACAATTGATAGAAAGGGACCTACTTTCATAAATTAGAGAGCACCTTCAATAAAAAATACTATGAAGAGCAATTGAAGCTTGTAAAAGGAGTAGTATAAGAACCCAGAATATAAGTATTCAGAAGGGACCACGTCATATCCACTGGGACACTTCCGGTCATGAATGCAAACACATCTCGTCTGGCTGCGCATTTATAGTCCTTGACGATTTTGTGTATTAATTAGACCTAATTATAAGGGGTATAAAAAAAGCTCCATGAAGATGGTGCCGCAATCTTCTCATGAAGGACCTTGTTGGAAAAATGCGTTCAAGCTGCTAGTACACCATCTAACTAGATTTCAATTTCTGAGGGCAACAGGAGATTACCGTGACCAGCTCCTTATTTCTTGGGTGACTGGGACTTAGAGTAACCGTGAGCCAATATTATCTTTAGCAGTCAATCTTCTGTGTAAGAGACTCTCTCCTGTGATAATACACCCATTTGGATGATTCAAAGCTGGCTTTACATTTTAAATTGTGAGTGAAATTGTGCAATAAATTCTGTTCAAGTTTGTACATTGTATTACACTATTTGCTTTCCACTAAGTTTTAGAAAAGAGGTACTTCATTTTATTTGAGGAAGGACTCTATTTGTTGATGTAAGGGACCACCTATGACCTTGATATGCAGTTTTTTGTGATATATAATGTGAGTACAATTTGAGTCATTGATAAGAAATTGCTACAGACAAATCTGCACTATCGTCTTATCTTTTTTTAAAGTTTTTAGGAAGGATTCATCAATCGTGCCCATTGAACAAGTTTAAAGAATTACCTTGTTTTTATGTAATGACTACAATGTTTATTCCCAATCAGAGGCGTACCTAGATATTCGTAGGCCCCATAGCAAAAATTTGTAAGGGCCCCCTATTTAGCAACTGATGGTGATAAATGTATGTAAAACATATTAATTAGACAGCAAAGATGGGCCCCCTTCAGCTCTGGGCCCCATAGCAGCTGCACCCCTTGCACCTATGGTAGTTACGCCCTTTTTCCCAATTGTATAGTGAATGTAATATTGCTGTTGTGTGACACTGTTTGGTGTTTTATGTAACAAAACTGTGATAGTTTGGTTTGAAACAAAGTAGCTTAAGAAGTAATCTAATTAAAAACAAAAATATATTCAAGATCAATATAAGCTTTGTCAAAGGGACATTCAAAGTGTCTTAAAAATATGTTTAAAACCGAGACATAGAAAAAGGGCTTTCAGTTTAAGGTGTATCACTTCATGGATAAATGATAAAGAATAAAGACAGGTTCGTTAACTGAATTTAAAGTTCAAGGAATGTTTTTCATTAAAGACATTTTATCTTTAGTTTTATCCTGTAAAAATATGTTGTTATTATTAAAGGTAAAGAAAGGTTTGATTCCACTACAAAATGAAAACTAGTAATAAGAAAGAAATAAAGATCAAGAGACTTCTATGAAAGGAAAACGATAGTTATTGTTTATATATATACCACCATTAATAGTATGCAGAGACTTTTTTCTAATACAACTTCAAATGGTGAAAGAAGTTGGATCCTCCTGCTATAAATAACACTAGAGCAAGGGCACAAACTAGTATCTTAAATGTGCAATTACTGTAAGTACAGCCTCTGAAAGGCACAATAATATATTGACTTATGAAAAAAACAACAACCATACAATGAACATTAAAAAAAAGTGCCATACCCTTTCCAACTACATAAATATCTAAATGTATTACTCCATCCCATATTTATTCATTCACTAGGACCCAGGGTCTGCATATCTTAACCCTTTAAATGCCAATATATCTGTGAGAGATGTGCGAAATGTCCACTGAAAATGCCAGTGTCACTCACATTTGTTATATAAATTCAGATAAAAAATTTTGTGTAAAACATTACAGGTCATAATGATGAATAAAAATACTATTTTAGTATAACCTGGACAAATTTCTCCAGACCCAAATTACTCATCTGCTTTTTCTCTTCCTTCCTTTTTTATCCTCTTTCCTATTTTTAGGCAATAGTGTAAAATCCCAGTGGGCACAATGTGGTTTTTTAAAGGCTATGAAAATTTGTAAATGCTCATCTGTTTTAATCTGAAATTGTCCTATTTTTAGTATTTAATTAAAAGTTATCATAATTTGAATAGTTTATATCTAGCATACAATTTGTAATGTGTATTGTATTATAACATTTCTTACTTTTCCAAATTTCACATTTTTGAAACCACATTTCTGGATATTTACAATCTCATACTTTTGTCTAAGGCTCTATATCATGTATTGCTGTTTGAGAAATACGTAAATTAAGAAGAAAAAAAACTTCCACTTCTCATTAACTCTTTTTTCAACATTTGGAGAGGAAAAAGAAAGAGGTTTTGTCCTTTTTAATAAAACTGACTTCCAAGAACCGTATTGGTTATATCTAAAACAAAGGTCAATGATGTCATGATGTCTGAAGAGAGAGCCAACAAGCAAATATGATAAAGAACTTCACAATATTAACATTTTTATGAAAGGAGTAATGCAGGCATCATAATGGAAGATAAATAATATTTTAAAGAGGGTCCCAATACTTTAGTTATTTCCAAATATCTACAAGGATTTGAAGCATGCCGTGCAGAGGCAGAACTACCATTGGTGCAGCAGGTGCATTGCACCCGGGTCCCACTGCTGCCCCTGTCACCTTCTTCCCATCAACCACTGTTTTTCACTGGAACACTCTGCCTCCCCCTGTCACCCTCTGCCCCTCTCTGTCATATTGTGAAGTTGGGTTAGGGTGGTGGAGGGGGGCCCAAACTGCATTTTTGCACATGGGCTCATCTCAACGATTTCTACCACTGTGCCCATGGAATGCTGTCACTTTCAGAATCCAGAAATTATTGCAGAATATTGATTTGTTCTTACAATATTTGTAGCAAAATACAAAAAGTTAACCAAGCGTTATACTGTAAAATTTGTAAGTAATCACCTACATATCTATCTTATATATACATTTATGAGAAAATACACTATATGTAGTCATTGTGTACCTAAAATATAATAATTAAAAATGTGCCTAACATATATAATCAAGGAAACCCCATGTCATTTTATAATGCAAAAATGTTACTATACTGTCTGCATGGACAATAATAATAAAATAATAATAATAATAATAATAATAAAAAGTGAATTCTCATGTCATTATTTATAATAATGTACACACGGGGGGGGGGGAGATATATTGCTCTGCAATATATTGCTCAGTTTCTCCTTTTCATCAGCGACCAGAGATGGTCGCTGATGAAAGGGAACCTCTGCCGGGGGAGCAGCAGAGGTAATCAGCTGGTCGCAGGAGCAAGCTCCTGCGACCAGCTAAAAACGGGAGCGCTAAAAACGGGAGGGCTAAAAACGGGAGCGCTAAAAACGGGAGGGCTAAAAACGGGAGCGCTAAAAACGGGAGGGCTAAAAACGGGAGCGCGCACCTGGTGATTTATCGCTGTGCGCACTCCAATCGCTGGCAATATGGTCGCCAGCGACCATATTGCCAGCGATTTTAGCCCCTATCGCCCCCGTGTGAACACAGCTTAATAAGCTTAAATCTAATTAGTTGCTTTGAATTGTCTAGATCTTATAGGGAAGGTTTTTGATACCTCTGCGCATGTGTAAGGCCGCATGCCAGCCAGTGATTTTTTTAAAGAAGTGGCCCTGCCCAGAGTACCGGCCCTGTCCCCCTCTTCTCTCTTATCTTACACAAACAGCCTTTGCACATTGACTGAAAAAACTCATCTAAGGTAGGCGCTTATGGGATGTTTCTAGCATCCACTGGGGGAGGGGGGTGGATATTTGTGATATTCCGCGGCGGGGGGGGGGGGGAAATAATTTTAATGAGTTGCTTGTCTACTTGATGGAGATATTGAGGTCTGTGTTCAGTCTCAGTCTCAGTTGCGGAAGGAGGGGTATTATTTAAAATGTGGAGGTTTGTGGTTTTGATCGTGAACAACAGTAAAGAAATACACTATACATCATAACATTTTTGGGTACTTGTGTAGTTTCACGGTGGCAGTTACGTAGTTAGTGTAGCGTCCCTGTTAGAATCAGCGGAGTGTTCCCGCGGCCAGCGTAGGCAGCGTAGTCAGTATCAGCGTCGTGTTCCCGGCCGTTCCCGGCCAGCCGGAGCTTATGTAGTTAGCGTAGTCAGTCAGTGTTACGCAGTTAGCATAGTCAGTCAGCGCTTATTACATTGTGTGGGAACCATTGACCATTTTAACCTGCCTGACATGACAGTTGTGAATATGTCCCTGAAACACCCCTACTATCCACACCAGGCCGAAGTGTGGCGGGTGTAGCAAGCAGATGCGCCCGCATGATCCACCTGTGCCCGCATGATCCCCTCTCCGCTTGCATCCGCCAGCACAGGGGATCTGGCGGTTACCGGCGCTGTTTGAGAGGCACTCACTAGGCTTGCCAGGGATGCCGGGGACAGAGCTGCAGATCCCGGGGACAGTATGGCGACTAGCTGCCTGATGGGGACACTACGCTGACTACGCAGGGATGCCGTGGAGTCACTATACTGACTACGCTAGGCAGCCGTTGGGCTACGCTGACAACATAGCTTAGCCTACACTGAAAACGTAGCGTAGCCTTCCGCCATAAAACTACACAAGTACCCATTTTTGGTATTATTAGCTTCTGAGCCTACCTCATACATCATTTTAACAAGTATAATACATTTATCATTTCAAATTAAAGCATTAGCAGATTTCATAAATATCTCATAAAAATGTCCTTTTAATATCTTAATTTGGTCATTTAAAAATGAACACTTGTTATCCGTAGGGGTCTAAAAAGATTATAATTGCAAAATATTTCTTCTTCTTTTTTTTGCCTGAAAAGCCTTAATTATTTTTAAGTTAAAAAAAAGAGACTGCATTTCAGTACATTTAATGAACTTTCTTGAAACAAAAAGAGTGTTTCGCATTCACAAGTTTAATAAAAATAATTGTTGTAATTGCACTGAGAGCTTCAATACATTATTTATGAAGACATTTGAGTATAAGTCTATAAAGAGTGGTGAATTTATAAAAAAAGATTAACATTTCAAGTCTCTGTAATGATCAAGAGCATTTGTAAATAAAATAATTATTTAAAAAGACAGAGATTGTGCTTACATAACCAAGACAATGATTGCAATTCATAAACTTTGATACATTGCTGAACAGAATGACTAAGGAAAATTAATTCAACAAATCCAAAATGGTTAAAGCACAACAGATATCACATACACATAGATATCAGTCAAAATACATTGGTTTGCACAGTATGACAGCATTTGCAGAAGAGCATAAACTTGCACCAACCAATAGGAGGAGATGGGTACATTTGTAGCAATGTTTTTGTAATGTGGAGGTAACTTGATTTTAGCAAAAGTGCAAGGCTAAAGAACATGTTTTTAATGGGATGCAATGTATGTTTTATTTTTTTAGTGAAGGGCCATTTTGTTAGATTTTTTTAATATGGAGGACAATTGTGTTTTATTTTCTTTATTGTGGTTGTCATTGTGTTTTATTTTTTTTATATGGGGCTGTTGTGATTATTTTTATAATGTAGGGCCAATATGTTTTATTTTTTATTTACTGTGGGGGTGTTTGTTTTTCCCACGAGGGACAATATATATATATTTTTTTTACACAGCAGCCAGCAGTTACGATCGGGTGTAGTGAATATAGGTCCCCTGCTGGCACCCCCCGGGAGCAGCCTGTGCTGCCTGGCACCCGGGGAGCCCACCTCCCCCCCCCACAAACGTTCTGGGGCAGGCAGAGAGACTTCCATCTCTTTGCCTGCCACCGTCCTCAGGCTCCCTGCGGCATTCGCCGCAGGAGCTCATATTCGCCGGTCAGGGGCTCGCTGCCCCTGACTCGTTGAATACCAGAGCCGGCGAGGCTCCGGAACGTGGCGAATGTGCAGCGAATCCAAAAAAGGATTCGCTGCACCTCGCCAGGTATTCTCATTGAATACCGCCCATTGTCTCTTCCTATCATCCATTACCTTCCGCTGTAGCTCTCTTCCTCTCCCTGCCAGCTCCATAGCCTTAATAGGGTGGCATAAACTTAACAATCCTTTGAATATGTTAAAAAAAACACACGCATGTCTGGGACTCAAAATGGAGCTTGGCCCCCGGGATGTGTAAGAAATGAAGTGATCACATTAGCAGTCACTTCACTCCTGTTTTGTGGCCATTCTGCAATAACTTTCTATGCTTGTTTATGCTATGCCCTTCTAGTGTGATGGGTATCAATTACAAAAGTGAAACTGATCTTACTTGACAGTTACATTTTTTGTGTTTATATACAGTACTATTTTAGCATCTGCACATGCAGTTATGCGCAGGTGCTTGGTGCGAGCGGGCACGGCGAACCTGGGTTACAGTCTGCACTAAGTGACAGCTATAGAAGCAGCGGGGTTGGGGGGTCGAAGATATTATCACACGCTTTCCCCTTAAATGCCTGTGCACGCCTGTGTTTTTCCTGACACTCCTAGAAAACATCCGGTTACCACCCACAACAAACATCCACTTTCTGTCAATCAATTTAAGTACAGCCAGCTATTAAAAACATTTGCAGGATTTTATGTGCAGTCTATTGATAATTGCCTAGAGTTTGAATTTGCAGCAGGTCTGAATAACCCCAGTTATGTGCGCTCCTGTAGGCTACCAACTCCCTCTGTTGTCTGTACATGCAGTCAAATTCTGACTAGCTAGTCAGTCAGTATTCTTCTGAATGTGGCCGCAAAACGATAGCGTTAACAATATCATGCAGCATGTATGCACTGTATCGTTTGCCTGTTTGGCAAAATCTTCTGAAAGCCGTTCACAAATGATCCAAGAAGACACATTTTCTAAATCACAATATGTTATCTTCCTCATTCCTAAAGCAATGTCGCCTTTAAATTAATTCCCATCATAAATGTCACTGGATATATCAATTCAAAACTCCTACAATAGATGTTAAAAACTAAGTAAAAAAATAATAATAATCACCTACTCCATTGCTTCAGGGGAGTTTAGCATGGTCAGTATTCCTTCCTTGTCCCTGGTACATATGAAGTATTCTATGTATCCTCCCTGCAGTCAGTGATGTTTAACCCCTTCCCGACATTTGACGTACATTTACGTCATGGTCGGTATGTACTTCCCGACACATGGCATAAATGTATGTCATGTTTTTAAACTGTCACCGCGTCTATAGACGCGGTGACAGAGGGACGATGTCTGCTGTCCCTGACAGCAGACATCTTCCCTCATTGCCCAGGGGGGGCACCGATGCCCCCCCCTCAGCGATCGCTGCGATTGGCTGTTCAAACGTGAAAAGCCAAAAGCAGCGTTTACTGTGTTATGTGTATAATTTTGACTCTGCTGCCCCCTAGTGTCCAAAAAAATTAAAAGCAGGTTGAAATAATGATGTAATAATAAAGTATACATATGGTCTATGTTAGTTATTAACTATTTTGAGTGGTATGATTATTTGTCTCACAAGCAGAAAATGTAACATTTTGCAAATTGCAAAATGTTCAATTTTTTTACGACATTTTGGTATTTTTCACAAAAAAAAACAGACTGTATCGACCAAAATTTACCACTAACTTTAAGTACAATTTGTCACGAGAAAACAGTCTCAAAATCACTGGGATAAGTAAAAGCAATAAAAAGTTATCCCCACATAAAGTGATACATGTCAGATTTGAAAAAAAGGCCTCTGTCAGGAAGGCAAAAACAGGCTGCGTCGGTAAGGGGTTAAATCCCTCTTTCACATGTTTATGGAAAGAAACTTGTATTTAAAATAGCATTTCTTTAAAATTAAAATTGCCATTTACAAGTTGATTATAATAGTAATCTCTGTACCTGCAATTTTACACTACATTATTATTTTAAGATAATGCACCTTCAGAGATCAGCATGTGAGACCTGAGGAGGAGGGATTCAAATTCTATGGCCCAATATGGAAAATGAAAATTTTTGTCCAGATTTTCATTCTCACCTTTAGTATCACTAACATCAGCATCCAGCTATGGGTGTGGATCGTTTTATCGACCATAGTTAGGTCGACAGTCATTAGGTCGACACTGTTGGGTCGACAGGTGGAAAGACAGAGGTATTTTTCAAGACAGGTGGGAAGGTCAACAGGGTTCTAGGTCGACATGGGTCAAGGTCAACATATGCGTTAGGTCGACATGGGTTTTTTCCACTGTTTTTTTACACGAATGTCGACACAGTCGACATGGGCACAGTTGGAAGTCAACCGCAGCCCCTCACTATTTTATTCTCCCATCACACCCTAGTGGATGTTAGGGCATGAAATACCGCCTGTCGGCACATGTCTGCTCAAGAAACAGTGGAGAAACCCATGTAGATCTAACGACCTGTCGACCTAACGCATATGTCAACCAAAACCCATGTTGACCTTGTCCCATGTCAACCTAGACACCTGTCGTCGTTGACCCATGTCGACCTAGAACTCTGTTGACCTTCCCACCTGTCGACCCAACAGTGTCAACCTAATGACTGTCGACCTAACTATGGTCGATAATACGACCGTGTGCCCCAGCTATATATACTAAGGATGGGATTCCTGAAATGACTGGTGTTAGAATGTATTCATTCCTTTTAAAATGAGGTCATGTCAGTCACTGATAAAGAATATCTATTGGTGCTCTGTTGGATCATGTCAATCACCGATAGAGAGTATATCTAGTGTCGCCCTGGGGTCATGTCAGTCACCGATAGAGAGCATAGTGCTTCTCTGTTGTCATGTCAGACACAGATAGTGAGTATCTGCTGCTGCCCCTGGGTCATGTAGTCACCGATAGAGAGTATCTAGTGTCGCTTTGAGGCCACGTCAGTCACCAATATAGAGTGTCTTGTGCTGCCCTGGGGTCATGTCAATCACAATAGTGTATCTATTGCTGCCCTACGGTCATGTCAGTCACCAACAGAGATTGTCTACTGCCACCCTGGGGTCATATCAGTCACCGATAGAGAGTACCTAGTGTCACCGTGGAGTCATGTCCGTCACCGAAAGAGAGTATCTGATCCAGTGCTGCCCTGAGGTCATGTCAGTCACCCATAGAGAGTATCCAGGGATGCCCTGAGGTCATGTCAGTCACCGATAGACAGTATCTTGGGATCATGTCAGTCACCAAGAGTATCTAGTGCCACCCTGGGGTCATGTCAGTCACCGATTGAGAGTAACTAGTGTTGCTCTGAGGTCACGGTAATCATCAATAGGGAGTATCTACTGACGCCTTATGGTCCTGTCAGTTGCTGATACAGAGGTATCTACTGCCGCCGTCAGATCATGTCAGTCAGCCTGTCGGTAGAGAGTATCTAATGCCACCTTGGGATCATGTCAGTCACCAATAGAGAGTATCTACTGTTACCCTGGGGTGAGTCACTGATAGAGAGCATCTACTGCCACCCTGGGGTCATGTCAGTCACCGATAGAGAGTATCTAGTATTTCCCTGGGGTAACGTCAGTCAGCGACATAGGTGTGCGCACATTGAGTGTTAGGGGTGCACAGGCACCCCCTAATGCTGTGCCCACTCAACCTTAGGAACACCTCCCTGCCGCTAGCAATACCTTTTACCAAAGACTTTTGCTTTTTAGAACTGTATTCCTTTAAAAGAAGCGCCCATCAGTCAATTGTGTGTGTTTTGCATTGTTAACTGTACTAGACCATTGTCATATCACTACATACCTGCGTCATCCATATATGTTTGGGATTTTATTTGCATGTACTGTTACACAGAGTAATTAGAAGAGTAAAACTGAAATAGACAGGAAATAATGGTGTAGCTGGGAGACGTTTCATATTGTAGTGCCAATAGATGATGGTAGACACGCCTGATTGGCAGTTATAGACACACCCAATGGGTGGTGTTAGAGATGCCCAATAGGTGGTGTTAGGCACACCCCTTTGACGGTGCACCCCCTAATAAAATGTGCTGCACACGCCTATGGTCAGCGATAGAGAGTATCTACCGCTGCATTGGGGTACGTCACCAATAGAGAGTATCTAGTGCTGATCTTGGGTCATATAAGTCACTGAGAGTATCTAGTGCTGCCCTGGGCTCATGTCAGTCAGCACTTTTATATGCATATATACATGTGGAGCAACTGCTGAAGGTCTGCTACAACATATAAGTACAGACACTGTATTAACACTGGACGTCATAAACTAGACTGACACTGCAGAACGATTCTTCTTTCAAAGATGAATAGCCCCATTGCTAAAGAAGTTCCCTCAATGGCATGGCACTTCCACCCCATCGGACAACAACAGGAAATGTTTTGTAAATCCACTGGCGAGTTAACACAGAATAAATATATATAACACTTACACAGTGAATATAGACCGATCTTAAAGTCTTTTGATCTAAAAAAGACTCAAAACACGAAAAAGACCATAGTGAAGCATCGTCTGAAATAGGGTGGATTTATTTATTATTCTGATTCAGATTCACTCACATTCTAGTGAAGATAATGTGCATATCAATGAGGTCTTTCTCAATCCGGCAGTAACTTCCCCAAACAGTTTCTCTAGGGACTCGATAAAAAGTATATAGTGCAATAATGTCTTTTAAGGTAAAAAAATGACATTTATAATTTGTGACACACTCACATTTAATCGATAAAAACAAGCATATCACCCCTTGGGGGTAAAAAGATCCATATACTGTGCCTCAGAGATGCAAAACACCTCCCTCCAAATAGCCGGCCAGCGGTCCTCGGTGGGGATGCAGCTAATCCGGGTGGCCTCAGGACAGGATCTGTTCGGTGGTGTTCACACAGCTGCAGCGCGCTTTCTGGAAAACAATGCCCTTCTTCAGAAGGCTAGTTGACACCATCGGACGGGGCCTTCTTATACCCCTTACAATTAGACAGGCTTATTTGTATCTCCTGGGCTGAGTGTCACTATTTACGGTGTGGGTTTTTTAGCATTTCTACTTCCACCCCATCAACAACATGTAGGAGCAGCATTCAGCAGCTTCAAAGAAGTGTGTGAGAATAAAAAGAATATGAGACATACAGCACCCACCACTCATTTTGTATTCTGGCCTCCTAGGTTTGCCTAGCAAGAGTGGTGGCCCTTCATGTATGGCGATACTAGCACTGATTGAGCCTCGTACCTACAAGCAGCAAGTAAATAATGTGTTAGCACCTGAAAGAAGAGCTGATGACAGTAGGTGCGGAGGGCATTCACTGCAAGGAATGCTTAGCACACATATAATTAATTGCTGCCATCCTTTTTGCTGTCACATATCAAAATGCTGCTACACACCTTAGAGAGATATTATTCCTCTAGAGAGAGACCTTGTTACTGTAACCTGATTGTGCATGTACAGTAAGTAAATTGCATTGCACATCAGGGTAAATGGATCCCAGTTCACAGTGCGATTACTTTCTCTATATTGCTTTGTGTAAAAACTGATTGAAGATCTGATACCTTATATTACTAGCCACTATTTGCCATATTTGCTCCTGACTTTTCTGCATTTAAGTCATTTTGTTAATTATGTGGGTGAATTTTTTTTGACACAATAAGATTATTATTGCTACATTTTAGTACATTTGCCCAATGGCTTATTTTATATAAGGACACAGATTCACCTAACCACTGGTTCTGTTCAATTTGTCTTTAGGGTTATTACGCTGAAAGAGTCACCATGAGAACTACTTATACATTGTATTGTGTATATTATATTCATTTGATAACCAGTCTCAGTATCTGCTTGCTGAAGTGCAAGTTGCATTGTAGGATGTATTTCGGGTCAGTTGGAAATGTGTTATCAGTTGCTCAGATGATTACAAAACAAATGACTTCCATTGTAAGGCTGGTGGAGGGCAGAATGCCACTTCAGAGATTCTGTGTTAAGGCTGAAAGAATAGCACAGGAATAAGTAGGTGTGCTTGTAAAGACCTGGCTGTTTAATTCCGAGCAGTTGTAGATCTCATGCAGTACAATACCTGGCTTCAATATTATGTGAAAAGCAACTCAGTATAAAAGGCTCTTCTTTCTACTTAAATGTAACATATCTTGGTGGCAGATTAATTTAAAAAAAGTCACACCCTTTCCACATTATTTTAGTATCACCTGAGCTGTGTTATACGGCTTTTGGAGCTGTTTTCATTAAAAAAAACTGCCCAAGCCCTTCAATTTGGATTTCTAGATCGCATTTCCCATACTTATAATAGGAAATGCGATCTGGATGAGTTTATGCAAAAAAAAAAAAAGTACTAGAAAATGGTAAAAAAAATGGTAAAAAAAAGCCTGTGATACTAATGACAGCTTTAGCCCTACCACAGAGAAAGCAGTGCACACTGTACTAAGCTTGAAAGTGATAAAATCCAATCAGCTCCTAACTGTCATGTCACAGACCGGGTTTGAAAAATTACAGGTAGAAGCTGATTGGTTGGAGGTTTATCACTTTTTAAGGCTTAGTATATCTCGCCCTATCGCTATCTGCCCCTTTTCTTGCCCATTCTGTAACCCCAGCCAAAAACAACTCTTCTCTCTCCCTATGCCAACACAAAGTGTACTCTACCAGGTTTTTTTTGGACAACTATGACTTTTAAGGTTACAGTGGCTGCGTCTATGGAAGCTGACCCCTGCCTAATGGAAGCCATAGGATGACATTCACCACCAGTAAGAGGATGCAGTTGTAATATGCAACACAAAGAGCATAACTGCAAATTAATACGAATCTTCAAGGGTGGAAAACAATGGCTTATACTTGGACTCATTGGTGTACTCAATCTATCAATAGCCCTTTGTAAGGTAAAGAATAAAAAGACATTGTTCAGGGTGACTTTCCACACGTGGTATATGATATGTACCAAACTTTGAAACTGCATTTACCTATCTTCACAAAAACAAATGCTACATTTAGACTGGAACCAGGACTATGGGGTGATATTTTTATGATGCATAGCCCAAAAATATTTAGTACCTCACAATTTCTCATTTTTCCACATGTAGCATATACATAGGTACTGATTCTGTGGGTGCTCCATGGCCCAAGCACCCACCGAGATTGATGAGCACCCACGGACTCGAGTCCCACTGCTGGGCCGCCATATTAACTTGCTAATTTGCGGCTGCAGCAACCACATTGCTGGACCCGCCACCTGGGAAACAGTATGCTGGGAAGAGTGTATTCTGTCCGCAGAGTACCTGCACTGTGGGGGCATTTATGTACCTTCACTGTGGGGGCATTTATGTATGTGGAACTCTGTTACCATAATTAGAATTTTGGAGACAACTGTGCTCCGTAATATAAATTGGTATTATTTTGTGGCCACTCCCCTTCCCCATGAAGCCACTCCTCTATATTTTTGGCTTGAGCACCCACCAGCAAAAACATAAATCGGCACCTATGAGCATATACAGAGTTTGATAACCCTCCATGAGGTCACAATGTCATGTCTGACCAAAATAATACTTGCAGGGTATTTGATGACACATTCAAAGTATTTGAAGACTCATCCAAAATTTGGCATGCAAGGTCTTTAATGCTCTTTCGTTTTGAGAGTTAAAATTGGTTAACAAACACTTCACACACAGCTATTCCAAGGCACCTGAGGACAAAAGCAATCTCACCCCTAACACAGTGTACAAATAAAGTTGGCTATTGTCTCAAAGCTTTTAGCAGGTTTATAAGATAAATCTGTCAGACTATGATTTCACTGTTATTACTGGGACTCCCAAAGAAGGTTGAGAATGTCCTAACACTTTCTCCTATAAAGGAGGTAAAAGGGTGAAGTCTGGGGAAGTTCACACCAAATATGTCGGGGAGGAGTTTGTCCCATCTTTTATCAATTTTTATAAAACGTTACATTGACACACAGGGGAATTGCCTCATGGGTAATGGAAAATCTCAGTGAAAACAATTAATGGTTGTTCAAAAAATGAGAAAGGTCCTATAATTCTAGGAGATTTATTTACAAAATATTGTTTTTTCAAAGCTTTAAAGCTGGAAAATTAGGCCTGAGGAGCTCAAAGTTGCTGTGAATCAGCAACTTTGAGCTGCTCAGGCCTAATTTTCCAGTGAACTGCAACAACTTTGTATTGTTTGTAGAGACAGACCTTCTATGTTAAAATACAAGGGGTACAGCCAGATTATTATTAGATTTTTTTTTTCATTCAGGGTAAATACTGGCTGCTTTACCTGCATCTATCAATAATAGAAAATGTTATTTCTGCACAGCATTTTAAATTTGATTTTGGATACCCCATCCCAAATCTTAGCCCTATTTCTGATCGAGCTGTCTAGATCGCTTAAAAATTAAGCATGTGTGTGTGCCCAGCAATGCGGGGCACACGCATTGCCATCACCTGACTAGATCTTGACTACATGTAGTCAAGATCTAGTCAGATCGCCGGTGTTCAAAACAAAGAACACTAGTTAACAAAGATCACCCATATACACATCATTATATGTGTATGGGCGATCTAGTCACCAGGAAGCACAAGGGTGATTTCCCTAGCCTACGTCTATTTGCATACAGGCTAGCAGAAATTGCACCGTGTGTATGGGGCTTTACTCTTTTTGGACACAAAAAATAAATCAATGTCTGCATCTAATGTGGATTATGTGGTCCAAAACTAAAAGCCCAGTGCTGAAAAATAAAACACTAATCGTGATTTAACTATCCTTACTCTTTGGGAAATAAGGGTTGAGTACAATATTTAACTTTAATAAAAATCTGCAACATCCTTTGAAAATCAGTTTGGCATGTACTCATGGTATCCTCCAAATAGCACTACAGAGACTAGCATGCCCTCCTAAATCTGGTTCCATGGAGGCTGTGTCAAATCATTTTATATTACTGTTCTGAGAGGTATTTTTGGGAACAGCAGTTAGAAGACATGCCATATATATATATAGATATAGATATATATCTATATCTATATATATATATATATCTATATACAGTATATATATCTATATATATATATATATATCTATATATATATATAGATATATTTATACATACACACATACATGTTGGGGTGCCTCCAGGTAAGTTGGCTCTCATTTTAGATATGTAGCAAAACAATATGTGATTATGCGATTATATGACCCAGAGTAAGTGCTTTTAATACGTATCATTAGGTGACTCGGTGGCTTTTTCATATCTTTCCAAATATATGCAAACTGAGATCTCTGTATTTCCCTTATCACGTAGTATTCATATCATATCGATGATCCTTCTCACTAAGCTGGGCAAATATGTGTCTTTTTTCTTCTCTAGAATAACCCCTCTCTTTCATGCACAAGTGAAGGACCATTACATTGATTGAGAAGACCCCATTTAATATATACGTGCTGCGTGTTACTCCCCAATGCCTCTGCTCCTCTGTGCTTATTTTGTCTTTCATTTCATTACAGTGGTAACAGGCCATATTCCTTAATCTAGTGATGCCAGAGTGAGTGACTTTTTAGTGACGACAGTCATGTTTTCAAATTTTCCTCAGCATTTTAAAAGAATGGCCTTGGCAACCTCAATAAGCTTTAAAGAAGGATACAGGTGTTTGATGTAAAGGACACCGCTATGATTTTTATTAGATAGATGACCCATACCCTCTTATAGTTCTATGTACTTTACAGGAGTGAAGTTAGTCTCTTAAAGGACTGTATTAAAATAATCTGAAGGAAATAATTTATATTTAAAAGGGACTACAGTGGTAAATGACCTTTATGTCGAGGGGTAAAGGCATATACATTTTATATTATGCTTCCTTATAAATCATTTATGCTATACTTTTTTAACGTAACAATTGTGTGCAAAGGAAATTAGGTGATAATGCTTACAGATTTGTCTGTGAATAATATCTTAAAGGCCCATACACACTGGGCGACTTTGAGCTGAAAGTCGCTCAAAACAGTCTGTTTGAGCGGCTTTCAGCTCAAAGCCGCCCAGTGTGTATGGGTCGGCGATGAGCAGTGAGCACTGCTGCGCGCTTCCGCAACATCACTGGGAAAGCCACTCTTCTTCTGGTTATAGCAGCAGATGAGCGGCTTTCAGGACGGCTTTGCATAGCGCTCCGCTATGCAATGCCGTCCTCCCCCCCTCCGTCGTACTGAGCGGCTTTCCCCACAGCGATGACAGCGGTCATCGTTGTCCATACACGCTGGGCATAGTCGCCCAGTGTGTATGGACCTTTAGAGACACCATGGAAAGACCTGAGTTAAATTCTAACATATTTAAATATTTGTTGACCTTCATTATAACTAATAGATATGACATTCTTGAAATATCTCTTTCTGAGAGGAGCAACCTTTTCTTGACAATATATCTTTCTTGCAATAAAGAAAACTGCTGCACAGCGTAATGCTAACTAATTATTATTATTGTTTTACTATTAAAAAAATTCAAAAGATACTCCTATTTGTAGAGCAAGTAATTGCACGGTTCAACAGCAAGACAAAAAAATAATATACAGATGATATCTTCTCCATCTTCATTAGTAGAGACTTCAAATATTTTGTAGCTTTATTTATCAAAGCAATCCTTAAATAATGTATAATTCCATACATGTGAAATAATTTTGACAGCTTTATTTAATGACATGCTGTGAATGACATAATTATGTTGTAACTCATAGCTGCCATATGTTATGTTTTCATTAATCTAATTAGCATTAGATAGATCAAAAGCTACATGATTTGAACAATTGGTCACAGCACATTTTTTTATATTACTATGTAAATTAAAAAAAGAAAACCCCTCTTTAGGGTGCTAATGTTGGACATACTTGAAAATTGACTTTTTTACATTGCCACACACAGGTCCGGCGCTACCCGCTCAGCGCGTCCTGCAAAGCAGGTAGGCGCCATGCTGAAAAGGTGCACTCCCTGCTCTGCCAAAGCTGCCGGCGCTGCAGCAGCACCTGTCATATGTTATAAGAGCGGGCAGCATGAAGAGCTGTCTGTGCTACACTGTGCACCGAGTCCAGTCCCCTCTTCCTCAGCGGAAGGACCCTTATGTGCCTGTCAGCTGTCATTATAACAGGCAGCAGTACCGTAAAACAAAGAATGGTGCCCGTTTCCCCCAACCCTTTATAAACCCCTCGCGGTGCGCTTCATATTATAATTTATTTTGGTGGATCCTGGCTGCCGCAGCCTGTCAGAGATTGTGACAGGCAGTGAGCGGTTCCCTAAGATCCTCACTCTGGACGTCTGAGTCCACCCCCTACCCATTCACCAGTCTATCTGCTGCACCTGTCAATCTAATGATGAACAGGCAGCAGCTGTCCTAACCTTCCGTCCTTCCTCTCTGTCTATGAGGAGTCGGACAGTACAGTCCTCAACACACCGCCCCCCCTTTATCGCCTTCCCTCTTCTTCCATCTCCTCCTTGTTCCCTCCCCTCCTGTCCTTTACTCGACCCTCAGTCAGGAAAAAGCAAAAAGGTGCATAAGAAGAGTAAGGGGGTAGATTTATTAAGCTCGGTGAAGTGATAAGCTGTCTGGTTTTTATCACCATCCAATCAGCTCCTACTTGTGAAGTTACAGGCTTGGTTTGAAAAATCAGAGGTAGGAGCTGATTGGCCGGTGATAAAAACCAGACACTTTATCACTTCGCCGAGCTTAATAAATCCACCCCTTAGTGTTTTATTATAAAGGTTTATAATATATGTTTTTAATCATGATTTTTTTTTATATTGAGACACTTTTCAAAAATTGGAATGGGGTATGTTTATGTATTGATACTGGGCCAGATTCAGCTTGTAACCCTGAAGTGTGGAAATCACTATTTGGCGACTTCCATATTTCTGCACATACTAGTGTGGGCATACAGTATGTATAGGCAGTGCTACGCGTGTCGGCAACTGGTGTGGGCATGTATATAGGCAGCGCTATTATCGTTGGCAACTGGTGTGTGCATTTGTATAGGCAGCTCTACTACTGTCAGCAACCCGTGTGGGCATATGTATAGGCAGCGCTACTAGTGTCAGCAACTGGTGTGGGCATATGTATAGGCAGCGCTACTAGTGTCAGCAACTGGTGTGGGCATAGGTATAGGCAGCGCTACTACTGTCAGCAACTGGTGTGGGCATATGTATAGGCAGCACTACTACTGTTGGAAACTGGTGTGGGCATATGTATAGGCAGCACTACTACTGTTGGAAACTGGTGTGGGCATATGGCGGTAGCTGCTTTGTGCCTTTTTGTAGGAAATACCTTGCGAAAATCACTCCAAATCGGTTATTATCTGCAAATCCATTTGCAACTCACTCACCAATGATTTTCCCAGTCTGTGCAGTCTGTGTGCAACTCAGAGCTTTCTCTGCCTGTTCTAGAATCAGGCTGATCGAGGCCGGAGCTGACGTCACACTGTCCCTGAAAACGCCTGGGCACACATACGGTTTTCCTGACACTACCAGAAAACACCCGATTAATACCCAAAAACGTTGGCTTCCTGTCCAACAAGTTGCGAAGGGATTGGGATGGCCTCGTGGATGCATGCTATGCAGCCCATGCAAAATCACTGGTCTGAATAGCTCCCTATATAGTGTTATATTATAATGGTAGATGTTACTTCCTTTGAAGATAAAACATTTGCAATAAAATTTATATTTCATGTAAAAAATGTATTGTAACTATAAAAGTTTTGTTTTATTTAGTTTATGCCATCTGCTGGATTAACTGTTACAAAAAAAGAAAGATTAGCAGCAAATAAATAACTGCGTTTAATAGACTTAATGGTTTTTGTTTTCAGTATAATGATTGTATGTTTTCTTAGTATTCCTTTTGGGGATTTCACACAGCACTACAATTATTTCTTAAGTGCATTATCACCAGGAGAAAATAAGAATTGCTAGTATTGAGTGATCTAATTGCCATTGTACACCGGTACATTAATCTGGAGACTATGGGTTTTATGTACAAAGCTCCTGATCCTGTTTATACCTACAAATGACAATGATTTTGTTAGTCATGTTTACATAGTAAAAATCTGATCATTTTTTGGGAGTGGTCCAGGCAACAAAGGTGTGTCTGGACATTTTTGGGGGAGGGTTATGGCGGCTGTGCGCAACTTCACCCACAACATGGTCAGCCTTTGCCTGGCTTTGCAGCTATGATGGCAATATTCCAGCACAAAATGCAGTTGAGGTAAAAAATCTGTTCCATTTACTCAGCCCAACTGGAAATGAGCCTGATCAACTATGGAAAGAGATGAAAGAAATCATAGTGGATGCAATGGAGAAATACATCCCCCACAAAAGATCAGTGAACAAAACGCAATGGCTATCCGATTCCACAATCAAAATTGCAAACAAAAGACGAGCAGCAAAAGCCTCTGGCAATAACACCAATTTCAGATGTTTAAATGCAGAATACATACGTGAAGCAGGCGAATACACTGTTTGCCCCATGAAAGGCGGCGAGCATCAAAGATCAAAGTGGTAAACTATTATTGGATGAAGAACAAATCAAGCTCAGGTGGCAAGAATACACAACGAGCCTATATGCAGGCAATGGAACAGGCATTACATTATAAGATTATTTCAAATAACATTTAGACATTTCACTGTGGTAAAAGCGAGATCAAGATGGAATCATAATGGAATATAATATTTAGCTTCCACCATGTAATTAAGAGGGAAGTCACTGTATTCCATGTACACGGAATGACAACATCCCTGGTGTAAACAAGCAGGCAATATATTTATCGTGTCTCCATGACGACAGTCTGGAAGTGACCGAAAGTGAAGTTGCAGCATCTTCCGTATGCGGAAGTAACAGCCGCGTTTGGGACAATAGGAGGCCGCTTAGTTAGGTTGCTGTGGCAACAAGTGGGACCAATTAGATGTCCGGACGCAGGGGTCAAAGTACTTGTAGAGAATTAATGTATAGGACCCGGGTGTGTGAACTGGACTCTTATTGAATAGGGGATGTATAAAGCCAGCGCATTGACAGGGATTATCACACTGACTTCTGAACACCTTGAAAAAGACCCCAGTTGGGGTAGAAACGCATAGGTGATTGATGACTGAGTATCAATATTGTGAGTGATAGTGAGTATCCAGGAGTGTGGTGAGGAGTAACCAACAAGTATACATTTGGGTGGAGGCAGAGTATCCGACCTTATTATGCTAATTTTGGAACTGTTCTAACACCACCTAGTAATTATTCTCCAATTCCACCCTGCAGGATATACCCTGTTCCAACATTTTGTTTTGTGTGATTGTATTGTATTTTATTATTGTGATTTTAATTATTAAAAAGCTGTATTACATTATGAACTCTCTCCTTTAATTTGCATGATCAATCTGCCTGATTGGAGAGAACAGCTGCAATCTTATTTTCACCTTATGGAAACTTTTGTAAAAGTGCCAGATATGTTTACCTTGCATATTTTGTTTTTAATGGAGCAGGCCAAATGGCTAACCAGGGCAGACAGACTGAGCAGGAACAAGATATTCTTTCAGAAGAAGTTGCCTGTGCACTGAAACAACTTCCCAATAACAAAGCCCCTGGCATCGACAACATACAATCTGAATTAAGCCATTACCAGTTTCAATGCTAACCACTCTTTGCCAGCAGATTTGAAGAACAAACTCATGACCAAAGGATCGGAAAAGGTCAGTCTTTGTCCCACTTGCAAAGAAGGGTGATACACAAGATTGCAGCAATGACCTGACCATTGCACTAATATCACATGCAAGCAAAAAATTGCAGAACATGAAATTGCAAGCGACATCAACATTGCAACAAAAACACGACTGGTCAATGCAATTACATTTCCTATTGCCACCTACGCATGTTAAACCTGGACACTCAAATATGAAGATCACAGGAAAATAGACGCCTTTGAATTATGGTGTTGGAGGAGGATGTTACATGTACCATGGACAGCAAGAACAATGAACAAGGACATCTTGGAGTGTGTTAAACCAAACTCATCACTGGAAGGGAAGATCACCAAGCAACGACTTTCATACTTTGGCCATGCCATGCAAACCAACTCCTTAGAAACAACGGTACTTGTTTCCTAGCACGGTGCCCACGATTTTCAATCGTATGGCATCTTATGCATTGTATCGCATTGCATGCCATACAGACGCATGCGATGCGATTTTGGCCCCCCTATACGATTTTTAATTGTATAAGCACCCTAATGGGTGCTTACAATGGTAAATGCACCCCCACGCCACACCCACTATGAACGCCAACCCGAAGCATGGCGAGCGCAGCAAGCCCGCGAGGGGCGGTGGTACGTGTCCTCCGACCTTTTCATACCCCCACTATCCACGTCGGCGTGGAGTTGATTTTAGATAGTGTGGCGAGCGCAGCGAGCCACTCGCCACGCTTCGGGCTGGCGTTGATACTGGGGGTGGCGTGGGGGTGCTTTTAACATTGTAAGCACCCATTACGGTGCTTATACAATTAATAATCTTATAGGGAGGCCATTTAACATTAAAAACACCCATTAGGGTGCTTATACAATTTAAAATCGTATACCATTGTATATGGCATACAATGGCATACAATGCGATGGTATACGATTTTAAATTGTATAACATCGGGTGCATCGCATACTATTGTAAGGCTTATGGCATCCGATACAATGGGTGCCGTGCTAGGAAACAAGTACTGAAACAACTCTAGTGCTCGGGCTCATAAGCATGTAGAGAAAAAGGGGATGTCAACATACACAATGGTTGGACATTGTCAAATCGGACACTAACATGCAAATGAAGGACTTGAAACAAACAACAGACAGAATGACATGGCGAACATTGATCCATCGGGTGTCCGGAGGTCAATCTCGACTAAACGGATAATCATAATTTTTGGAAAGCAAGATAGCTTATTTCTTGTGTTTGACAGAAAAAATACACACACATTTGCTTTAAGTTCACTTTCTTGCGAAAACAACACTTTTTTGTCTATTTTGGATAGACTTTAAGGAGTAAATTTACTAAAATGGGAGAATGAAGATGGGATGTTGCCTACAGCAACCAATCAAATTCTACTTATTTATGTAGCACCTTCTAAAATATACTAATAGATAGAATCTGATTGGTTGCTATGGGCAACATCCCATTTTCAATAGAACTCACAACTTAGTGAATTTACCCCTAAGTGCTTATGAGGTACACAATTTAATGGTGTCTTCTGAAAGGTAAAAGTCATACATGCATGCATCCCGAGAGTTTTTACAGAGATACAGTAAGATTTGAACACACATTAAATATGTATATTGGAGGGAGAACCAGGTGGTAACAGGTGTGCTAATCAGCCTCAAGCAAAGCGGAGTATCTTATGTGGCAGGGGTGCCATATACGTGGTGATGAAAATGGTTGCATAAAGAGAGGCTCAACATTCAAAGCCATACTAAGATGAAGAAACTGCTCCTACCATCAAGCTAATAGAAGACACACAACACGATAATGCAGTGCCTATTCGGATAGAAGTACACAAGGGAAGGGGTTTTTAGTAGTGATATTAGCATAAAGTCATCGACAAAATACAGCCAAAGACGCAATGATGACCAGGACTGAATCCAATTCAGAATCAGGCTGATAAAAAAAAAAAGCTGCCAAAATCGGTTTAGCACAAGTGTGAGAAAAGGCTTTGGAACCAATCAAATCAAATCAACTGTGTCCTACCTACAATATTATCCTTTTATAATAAAACTAATTTAAAACAGTAATGCAAGGTACTCACGAGGCAACAGGAGCTTTGTGCGGAGTGACACTGATTCACTCAGATTGCTCAGCATGCTGCGCTGCACCAGCGATGTGTGCTGAGTGATCTATCACTGCACATCTTCTCAATAGAGAGAACACGGGCGATGACTCGATATTTCAAGCATGCTTTAAATATCTAGCCCGGCGATCGCAACGCTCGGGGACGTGCATCGCTATCACTATTGGTCATACACACACACACAGCGATTTGTGCTTAATTTCTATTTATAAAAGCACGGGTGAAGCTCTGTCACGGTCCTGCAACCAGGCCCAGTGACAAGGGGGGGTCAAGGAGGATAGCCGTCTTGGGCTCCACTGTTCTGAGCAGTGGCGTAACTATAGCACCGCAGCCCCCGCCACCGCGGGGGGGCGCTGTGCATATGGGGCCCCCGGGGGCTGCGGTGCTATAGTTACACCTGCGCTTCCTATTGGGGAGGATGTTCTTTATCCTTTGGATATGAGGTTTTCTTCTTTAAATTAATTTTGACCTCAGGAAAAAACAGAAAGACATCTCATGGTGTAGAATAAATGGTATGGGTTAAATTCCACTTTTTATAATGGTGAGATGCCCGTACCGTATAAGGGCCTCCTCTTAGGCCAAACAATGCACGTAGATCAGGGGTCACACACAATTGTTAAACCAGGATATCGGATCCTTCCACTTCCCTCAGAGATAGAAATACAGAGGGGAAAAGACTCATAGCGTAAAAAGTAACTTTTTTTAATAAATCCACATACATAAACAGAAAATCACTCTTAACCCCTTCACGACATTTGACGTATATATACCTCATGGTCGGGAAGTACTTCCCGACACATGACGTATATATACGTCATGACTTCTAACTGTCACTGCGTCTAGAGACGCAGTGACAGTTAGGTGATGTCTGCTGTCCCTGACAGCAGACATCCCCCCTCGCCGCCCAGGGGGGGCAGGGGTGCCCCCCCCGGTCGGCGATCGCTGTGATTGGCTGTTCAAATCTGAACAGCCATTCACAGCGTTTCCTGTGTTACCGGCGGCTAAGCCGCTCGGTAACACAGGGATTCACTGGTGATCGGTGCTGTCAAGTACAGCACCGATCACCACCGATGTGCAGCCCCCCCTCGAACCCGCCGGGCACTCACCCGGCAGCAGCAGCGGCTCCCCCGGAGCGTCTGGAGCGCACGCAGCGCTGCCCTCCTCCCCCCTCCCCCCCGCAGCAGCATCAAGCTGCAGAAAAAGTAAAAAAAATAAACATATGCACTGAAAAATATATTTATATATATATATATATATATATATATATACACACACATATATATATATATGTGTGTATATATATATGTATATATATATATATATATATATACACACATATATATATATATATGTGTGTGTGTGTGTGTGTGTATATACCGCACCGATTACCACCGATCGCCAGCCCCCCCCCCCCCCTCCCACCCGGCAGCCCCCCTCCCTCCCACCCACCCGGCTGCCGCAGCGCCAGCACCCCTCCCACCCCCCCGCCAGCCGCAGCGCCAGCCCCCCTCCCAAAGCTGGTGACTAAAATGGGGTCACTTGTGGGGGGGTTCCACTGTATTGGTGCTTCGGGGGTCTTGCTAATGCGACATAGCACCCACCATTCATTCCACCACCAAAAATCACTCCTTCCCTTCTGAGTCCTGCCATGCACCCAACTGGTATTTTTTGGTCACACGTGAGGCATTGCCGTACTCGGGAGAAATTGGGGCACAGATTTTGGGGTGCTTTGTCTCCTTCATTCCTTGTGAAAATAAAAAATTTTGAGCCAGAACTGCATTTTTCTGTAAAAAATTACATTTTTTTACACAAAAATGCAGATCTGGCTCAAAATTTTTCATTTTCACAAGGAATGAAGGAGACAAAGCACCCCAAAATCTGTGCCCCAATTTCTCCCGAGTACGGCAATGCCTCACGTGTGACCAAAAAATACCAGTTGGGTGCATGGCAGGACTCAGAAGGGAAGGAGTGATTTTTGGATTTTGCAGCACAGATTCTGGTTGAATGACCCCCGAAACACCCATACAGTGGAACCCCCCCACAAGTGACCCCATTTTGCAAACTACACCCTTCAGGGAATTCATCAAGGGGTATAGTGTACATTTCAAACCCCCCGGGTTTCACCAATTTTGATACAACTGAGCTGTGAAAATGAAAAATTATTTTTTTTCATTTTCACTGCCCAGTTGTACCACAATTGGTGAAACCCCTGGGGGTTTGAAATGTACACTATACCCCTAGATGAATTCCCTGAAGGGTGTAGTTTGCAAAATGGGGTCACTTGTGGGGGGGTACCTAACTTTTAGCATCTTATGGTCCTAGAAACCTACATGGTGCCTAAAAAATAATCTCATAAAAAGGAGGCTCCAAAATCAAGTAGGTGCTCCTTCTATTATGAAGCCTGTGGTTTGGTCACCGTGCACACTAGGGCCACATATAGGATATTTATGAAAACCAAAGAATTGGGGGAATCAATTTTTAGTCACATTTCTCTAGTAAAATCTACTGTGTTCCTTAGAAAAATGTATTAAAATTGCAAATCTGCAAAAAAAATGAAATTTGGAAATTTCACCTACACTTTCTTTTAATTCCTGTGAAACACCTAAAGGGTTAACAAACTTCCAAAATGCTGTTTTGAATACTGTGAGGGGTGCAGTTTTTGAAATGGCATCATTTATGGGGGTGTCTCACATACAAGTCACTCAAAGTCACATCATAACTGACCTGGTCCCTAAAAAAATCAGAGTTTGAAATTTTCTTGAAAATTTGAGAATTTGCTATTCATATTTGAAGCCTCCTAGTGTCCAAAAAAATGAAAATGAGGTTGAAATAATGATGGCAACATAAAGTAGACATATGGTCTATGTTAGTTATTCACTATTTTGAGTGGTAAGATTATTTGTCTCACAAGCAGAAAATTTAACATTTTGCAAATCGCAAAATTTTCCATTTTTTTACGACATTTTGGTATTTTTCACAAAAAAACACAGACTGTATCGACGAAAATTTACCACTAACTTGAAGTACAATGTGTCACGAGAAAACAATCTCAAAATCACTGGGATAAGTAAAAGCAAAAAAAAGTTATCCCCACTTAAGTGATACATGCCAGATTTGAAAAAAAGGGCTCTGTCAGGAAGGCAAAAACTGGCTCTGTCATGAAGGGGTTAATAAAATGCCTGGTACCGTATCTGGCCTTATAAAAAGGCTAAGTTTGGAGCTTAGTGTGGGGTCAGATGATAAGACCCGGGTAGACCACCGCACGTAGTCTCCGCAGAGCAGTCTCAGTAACAGGTCCAGATAGGGATCCCAGGTACCTCCAGTTCACCAACGCGTTTCGACTTTCCACACACCCTGAGGAAGACTTGGAAAGTCGAAACGCGTTGGTGAACTGGAGGTACCTGGGATCCCTATCTGGACCTGTTACTGAGACTGCTCTGCGGAGACTACGTGCGGTGGTCTACCCGGGTCTTATCATCTGACCCCACACTAAGCTCCAAACTTAGCCTTTTTATAAGGCCAGATACGGTACCAGGCATTTTATTAAGAGTGATTTTCTGTTTATGTATGTGGATTTATTAAAAAAAGTTACTTTTTACGCTATGAGTCTTTTCCCCTCTGTATTTCTATCTCTGAGGGAAGTGGAAGGATCCGATATCCTGGTTTAACAATTGTGTGTGACCCCTGATCTACGTGCATTGTTTGGCCTAAGAGGAGGCCCTTATACGGTACGGGCATCTCACCATTATAAAAAGTGGAATTTAACCCATACCATTTATTCTACACCATGAGATGTCTTTCTGTTTTTTCCTGAGGTCAAAATTAATTTAAAGAAGAAAACCTCATATCCAAAGGATAAAGAACATCCTCCCCAATAGGAAGCGCAGGCCCCTATCTCTGTTTTTACTGTATTCTTTGTAGTAGGTGATACTACCAGGGACCGTGTCGCATCCGAGTGGAAGCGCAGAATCTTACCTTCCTTTTACTATAGTTACACCTGTCCTCAATCCCCAGCAGGCTTACCTATTTCACTGGTCCCGGCGGCTCCGTTCTTCTGCTGAGGACCACCACAAAAAGGCCGCCCCCATATAGCACACAGTTCTCTGAAACTGTCTGCTGTATGGGGGTGGCCATTTTGTGGTGTTTCTCAGCAGAAGAACGGAGCCGCCGGGACCAGCGCGAAAGGTAAGGCTGCGGGGGATTGGGGGGGTTTGAATGGGCGGCGGGGGGCTCCCCCCCTAACGGCGGGGGGAGCCCAAAACGTAGCTACGCCGCTGGTTCTGAGGGGCCCAAAGTATGCCCCCACCGCTCAGTACCTCAACAAAAATGTATCTCCATTCCCCTCCCTCCCGAGTCCCTCAGCCGAACGGTATGCAAGTTAAGCCACAGGGTACTAGCGAGGAGGGTCAGGATTAGGCTGTGGGAGGATGGGGTTAGGAAGCACATCAGTGTTATAGAGCACAGGCCACTCGGTGAGGGGGGCCATTAGTGTGATAGAATGCAGGCCGCAGGGTTAAGAAGCGCATCAGTGTTATAGAGCACAGGCCACACGGTGAGGGAAGGCGTTAGTGTGATAGAGGGCAGGCCGCAGGGTGAGGGGTTAAATCAGGGGGATAGAGAGCAGGTCACGGGTTGAGGGATTGTATCAGTGTGATAGAACGCAGGCCACAGGGGGAGGGATTACATAAGTGTTATATAGTGTAAGCTGCGGAGTGAGGGAGTGCATCAGTGTGATAGAGGGCAGGCCGCAGGGTGAGGGAGCGTGTCAGTGTGATAGCGGGCAGGCCGCAGGGTGAGGGAGTGCATCAGTGTGATAGAGGGCAGGCCGCAGGGTGAGGGAGTGCATCAGTGTGATAGAGGGCAGGCCGCAGGGTGAGGGAGCGCGTCAGTGTGATAGAGTGCAGTCTGCAGGTGAGGGAGTGCGTCAGTGTGATAGAGGGCAGGCCGCAGGGTGAAGGAGTGCGTTGGTGTGATAGAGGGCAGGCCGCAGGGTGAGGGAGTGCTCTGTGTGATAGAGGGCAGGCCGCAGGGTGAGGGAGTGCGTTGGTGTGATAGAGCGCACTCTGCAGGGGAGGAAGTGAGTCAGTCTGATAAAGAGCAGGCTGCAGGGTGAGGTAGTGCATCAGTGTGATAGAGGGCAGGCCTCAGGGTAAGGGAGTGCATTAATAATATAGAGGGCAGGCCACAGGGTGAGGGAGTGCGTCAGTGTGATACAGTGCAGGCAAGGGGGTGAGGGAGGGGATCAATGTGATAAAGCGCAGGCAGGGTCGGTGCAAGGCACCGGAGTGCCCCAGGCGAGTCGGGGTGGGGGCGCCCCGTTGCCGGGGGGTACCTGTTGCACCGTCTGGGGAGCGGGCAGGGGGGTCCATGCTGGCATCTGACAGGAGGCTTCGATACAATATAAAATATCGGTGGCTTCCATACAATATAAAAAAATCAGTGACCATCATATCATAAAGAAGAGTGTGACTTTTATACAGTACAGATACCGTTGTAGAACTCGTCTGTCTCCTATTGCAGCCACTGTGATTAGGAAGCATCATCAAGCAGCTGACTGACAAACAGGTCCTGCTTAGGCTACTGCTGTTAGTGAGAAGGAGGCAGAACAACAGACAGGAGAGACAGGTGCTATGCAGCATATTGCTGAAGAGTATGGTATCTGAAAGGAGTTAACTAGATGCTAACCTGAAATATATCTCTGCTCTCTGAGATTGTGGCTTCAGCTCCACCTTCCCTTTGTCACCCATGTCTCACCTGCACCCCCTTAGCTGCACTAACCTCGGCTGTCAATACTGTTGCTATTTCTGTTGCTCCTTTGGAGACGTCCACTGCCTCAGTGTGACAGCTGCTGATGCTGAACATGAGGAGCAACTCTCCATGCTTTCTCCTACAGGCTGCAGCAAGCATGGTCCCAATGAGAATCACCAGGCAAACACCTACTCAGAGCTGGATTGGTGATATTGCAATAGTACCTGTTCACCAAGAAAGTAAGGGAGAGGAGTAAGGTTTGGGTTAATGGTGAAGAACAGTGATGATTAACAGTGGCTATTCTGTGTTTCTACCTTGCATTATGTCTATTCATTCAAACCTTGTCGCATTGCTGGAAGCTGCACAGTATTATCTGTATTATGAGGGTGCCCAATTTGACTACGTACGCTGGCGTAGAGATCGCATCGCATCCAGAGGCGTAGCTAAGGTGGAGCCGGCGGAGCTTGTGCTCCGGGCGGCAGCACCTCGCATTGGCGCACACAGGGGATTTCAATTAATGTTGTGGCTGCCTGCAGCCACAAGAAAGCCCCATTATCCCTTAAAACCCAGCGCAGCCGCAGGCAGTCAGTGTTATACTAGACACTGAGCTAGCGCTGGCTGTCATTGCAGCTTACCCACAGTGGAAGTTATCCAAGCTCAGCCCGGCTACTGCCTGTACACAGCTCTCAGCGCTTCCGCGTCAGGTGGCTTCTTTAGCAAACCACCTGATGCGGAGCAGTGACAGGCAGTAGCCGGGCTGAGCTTACTGACTTCCCCTGTTGAGCTGAGATGAAATCCAGCGCTATCTCACTGTCTATAACACTGGCTGTGGATGCTCTCCAGACATGGATTAGGGGGGAGTCCAGGGGGTACTCACCCCAAGCCCTCCTTCCTCTAACACCCCCCCCCCCCAGAGACGGAGACAGGCTGGGGAGACCTCTGAGGCACATATACACTGCGAGAGAACAGCTGACTGCTGCTCCTCTCTGCAGTGAGTTCATTTCCGGGTGACACAGCAGGGAGAGAGCTACTGAGACCTCATCCTGTCCTCATCATCTGCTGGTGGTATGTGCTTTGTGTATGCTTATTTGTAAGCTATGTATGTATGTATGTATGTATGTATGTATGTATGTATGTATGTATGCTGTGTGTATCATATATGTGTGCTGTGTATGTATGTATGTATGTATGTATGTATGTATGTATGTATGATGTGTGTTATGTATGCATCATGCTGTGTGTCTTGTGTGTATGTCTGGTGTGTTGTGTATGTGTGTGTATATGTCTTATGCATGTACTGTATGTATGTATGTATGTATGTATGTATTTATTTGTTGTGTGTGTGTGTGTGTGTGTGTATATGTATCTATGTATGCTGTGTGTTGGGTATGTATAACTAAATTATGTTGTGCACCTGATATTATTAAAAAGTGACTTATGCAAAAAACAATGACCCTTTAATTTTTAGAATTTAATATGATCTTGGATCTAGGCTGTGGGGAGAGGAGGTTCAGGCACTTAAGAGGGGCTATGGATTAGACAGTGGGGCATTAGGGTTAAGCACTAGCAGTTAGGGAGGGATAGCTTGCAGGGGGGAGGGTTAAGGTGCGTACACACAGGGGCGATTTTGTGCAAAATCACGGGAAATATGGTCGCTGAGCGACCATATTGCCCGCAATGGGAGTGTGCACCGGCGATATATCGCCAGGTGCGCGCTCCCGTTTTTGCCCCTGTGGTGATCGCTGGTCGCAGGAACATGCTCCTGTGACCAGCTGATTACCACTGCCGGGCTCCCCCCGGCAGTTTCTTTTTCATCAGCGTCCATCTCTGGTCGCTGATGTAAAGGAGAAACTGAGCAATATATCTCCCCGTGTGTACACAGCATTAGGGTTAGGCTGCTTACATACATATGGAAACTCCCCTATAAAATTCCTGCATTTGCCCCTGGGCGCTGGCACCACGCATGAAAATATGGAAGGGGGGGGCGCCGTGACATGAGCTTGCTCCGGGTGCTATAGCTTCATGCTACACCACTGATCGCATCACATGCAATTACATGCAATGGTACTTGTTAGATTCCCCGGCACCCCTGGCCGTGGATCGCATCGCAAGCAAATCCCATGCCATCGCGATTTAGCACACCCCCACTATCCACGTCATCCTGAAGCGTGGTGAGTGGACGCGGAATGCATCCTCCCGACCCTTTCATACCCCACTATCCACGTCAGCGTGGAGTTGATTTTATAAAATGTGGCGAGCTCCGAGAGGGGCTGCAGAAAAAAAATTAGCCCAAAGCATGGTGAGCCCCGTGTCCACTTGCCACATTTTGGGCTAGTTTTTCGCAGCCGCTCGCCACACTTCAGGCTCGGTGGCTCGCTACGCTCGCCACACTTTAGGAATTCAACTCCACGCCGACGTGGATAGTGGGGGTATGAAAGGGTCGGGAGGATGCGTTCCACATCCCCTCGCGGGGCTCGCCACTCTTCAGGCTGACGTGGATAGTGGGGGTGTGCTAAATCGCATCGCAATGCAATGCGATCCGCGGGCAGGGGTGCAGTGAAAATGAACTAGTACCATCTCATCGCACGCAAATTGCATGCGATGTGATCCGCGGCCAGGGGTACAGTGAAAATGAACTAGTACCATCGCGTTGCATGCAAATTGCATGCGATGCGATCTCACTACGCAGAATAGGGCACTAAGCTATTTGCTTAGTGGGCGCCCTTATAATACACAAGTACCAAATTGCATACAATAATTGTACAGTGTATGGGCACCTTTAGTCACTGATTTACTATTTACTTTAGCTGCTACCATACAATACCCACAAGTACTTGTACCACCAGCAATTACAATTGTTATTCCACCACCATCTTATGTATCAAGTGTTTTCAGCACCTATTCATTTGAAACTCATTTAGGAAGGCTAATCATTATCTTCTGGTTTATATCATCCTATGTAATTGTTCTTGTCATAATCCATTCAGTGTACAGAGCTAGAAGATGTGTCAGTAATTTAGAAATAAAAGATCATGGGGCAGATGTATTAAGCCTGGTGAAGAGATAAAGTGGAGATAAAGTAGGTGATAACACACCTGCCATCAGCTATGTTTGAAAAATGACAGTTACAGCAGCAATCACAATTATTGGATTTCCAGATCCAGGGATTTTTTGGCCAGATAAATGGATTCTACAATCCATTTGACTTGCCCACACATTACAGATTTATTTCAGTGATCGGCAGATTTTTCCATCTAAAGATTGCATCTTCATATCTGGAAATTGCCCAATCGATTGTCATTTCAGCTGTTCATAATGTAAATAGATGAAGAAGACGAATTGGGAATGCCCACACATATCAAAAAGATCCGCAGATAATACCAGATTATTAGGCATGTTTAAAAATCTGATTCAGCAATCGATTGGCGATCCCTATTAATTGTTGATTGGGATGGCCAAAAGGGGGAGCCCACACATCTAAAATTAATTGTGGAAATCATCTCCAGATCTCAGGATTGTCACAATTAATTGCTGATGTATGGGGCCCATTAGTTTGACAGATTGGCTGGAGCCGTATCACCTTCCACTTTATTTCTTCACCAGACTTAATACATCTGCCCCCATATAACATAATGATAATCACTTTTTGGAGGACTTGGCCGATAAGTATATCAGTATGATAATTACCAACTGTACTATGGGTGTTATTCCGGTCCACGCGCTCGCATGCAAATTCATATGCAAGCGCAATGGTTTTTAAATGCGCATGTGCATGCACAGGGTGTGAGTGGCCAAGGGAAACAGAGTGTTTGCAGGGCTCATGCACCCAAGACTGCGGGCATGGGGCAGCGGGCCGGGGGATTTGCCCATGGGTGTTCCCAGTCAAATCGCCCGGTGACGCGGGTATCGGCAGCTGACAACATCGGCTGTTCCTGTCGAGGGTGCATGTATATCTAAGGGACCTAAGAGTCCCTTAGATATGCGATTGAGCACCACAATTCAGCAACCCTCCAATGCACTACTCCCAGCACTTGAATGGGCTATCTGTGCATACACATGCAAATTTGTATTCAATGATCTTTATAGGTTACTCAGTTGACCGATGGTCCTGCAGAGTATTCTAATGATGCATCTTGAAATGTAACATTAGATCATGGAAGCAGGTAAAGGAGATCCATTTACACCAGACACATCCTGCTTCATTAGCATATTTACTGTACGGTATTACACAGTCACTTCCTTGTGGCTGTGCAATATCATTGTCACACCTGTGGTCAGATCCTGGCTGGAAATAACCATGGGTGTAAGGAAAGACTGGTACTGGAACCGAGGAGCTATAGCACTTAGGGTACTGTGCATTCCAGAGACACCCTGGACAATAGCTAGATGTGACCACAAGGTAAAAAGTAAAGTCTGTATTGACCACAGAAGACAATACGGTTAACTGAAGACTTTGAAGGCTAGTATTGTAGTGTTCATTCTAGCACCCGCTATCTTTGAAAACCCATGCAGTTTCAGGCAATAAAAGACATACATTATTCTTAAAAGCAAGATGGTATAGCTGCAGTTTAGGAACAATGATGAAGTCCAACAATATATATAGCATAGGTGGTAAAGACAAGCTGGTGCAGTGTAGTAACACTGACGAAATCCAAAGCCTATATAATACTGAAGGGTGCCTGGTGCAGTGTAGTAACATTGATGAAGTCCAGAGTAAACACAATAATACCAGGGCTGTCTTTTCAAATGGGCTTAATGGGCACTTGCCCAGGGGCCCCAGCTGTATAGGGGCCCAATTCTTATAGCTGAGGATTCCCTTTTTCCAGGGATACCAGAATTTTGAAAATCGGCCTTGGGGAACTGGAGATATCCAACTTCAAAGCATCAGTCCACATCTGAACTGTTAATTGCAATTCCCAGTAATATTTCTCAGGTTCTCTCTAACTTAATATTCCAGGAGAATATTCCAAAAGCTGGGACTCTCCCCTTTCTGTCAACACTAGCGGCTTGTCTCTATCATTCCCAGAACCAGAGATATCAGCCTTCCAGCAGCCGGTCCCTGCTCCAGCTCCAAATGTCTGGTGTACAGTTTTATATTTTTGTCAATGGATTGCTCTGGCTCCAGATCTCTGATCCCCAAGTTCCCAGCACCTCCTGAAAGTTGGGACTCTAGGTTTTTATACTATTGAAGGCTAAGAAATCTATTTCCAGATAATGGCGATATCTGCAGTCAAACAAGCTGCCCTTCCACCGGAAAATGACGAATACTAAGCCCACTGCATTACCCAACCTTCCCCTGCATATAAAACACCCCCTACCTCCCTGGAAGTCATTTACAAGGGACCCTTCATTCAGCTCAGTGCCCCCTTCCATACGTTAGTGTTCTCCCTCCCACCACCTGTGCAGTAAAGGAGTAATTAGCAGAAGTTACTGCTCCAGGTCCTACATGTTGAATGGAAGATAGAGCACCCCCTGCCATCCGTGGGACATCAAAGCTGCTGCTGATAGCACCCCCCACCCCTAGGAGGGGAGAATGGGTAAGGGCCCCAGTGAATTGCTTTGCCCAGGGGCCCACACTGCTGTTAAGACGGCCCTGAATAATACGGATGGATTGTCAGCAATAGAATACTAAAAAAATAAAAATGTTATTTAAAATAAATAAAAAAATATAAGAATGTATTATTGGCCAATCACAATAATTAATAAACATACGATACTAAAATAAATAGTACCTTGTATAATACTGCCCAAATTGATATACTATATGTATACAATAAATGGCGGGTCTGTTCCTAGGATGCCCTTGAGAATATACAGTCCCGTTTTAATAGTACAAGATGATGGTATATTTACCACTCCTGGGATATGATGTTTAGTCCACTCCAATTTAGGAGGTGCTCCTATTTGAGTTGTGGCTGATTGAAGGGTATTATTTGTAAATCCCATTATTCCATTAATGATGTGGGTGTCCAGTACATGCCAAATCCTCACTAGTTGGGTGGCTTGGGTTTTGCTGGAAATTGTCCCACTGGAGGCAATTCCTTGCAGTGCTTTCCCGAGGTGAATGGATGAAAAGCGGATTTCCGGTGGGACCATGCACAAGATGTTTAAACTGAGTGTCCAGGGAACTGTAGGGCTGGTTCAGATCCACCAACGAATAGTAGGGGGGGAGCAGTTGTGGGTCCCCAATGCGTTTCACTGCTCTTCCAAATGCAGCTTTATCAAGGACCGCTGTGGACCTGGAGAATATGGAGGCTATGTCACAGCATTGGAGCACCGATGGTGGGAAACATCGACCAGGGGATCACCAATGAAGAGGAGGATAGCAGATGCTACACTGACGGTGGAAAGTATTGATGGAGGACACTGATGGTGGTAAATATCGATGAAGGATGCACCTTTGGCAATAAGCAGCAGTGGAGAAGCACCGATGGTGACTCCGATTGTGATGGATATCGATGAGGGAGCACCGATATTGATGGAGGTTGATGAAGGACACGCTTATGGAGTTGAAATATTAATGGCGGAACACCAATTGTGAGTAGTATAAATGGCAGAACACTGATGGTGAGTAGTATTGATGGTGGAACACCGATGGTGAGTAGTAGTGAGCTGCTTGCTTGAGATGACACAAGACCTGGAAGGAGCGGAATCCTCAGGAACAGGGAACCTGGAAAACAGCTTGAAATCAGTAGCACTGGCAACTGGCCTTACATACCTAGCATACTTATAGGGAGGAATGGAAGCATATAGGCTAGGTAATTAGCCAGACTGGGGAACTCACAGGATAGGCTGGAAATGGACATGTGACAGGGAAAGACATCGCTGCTTCCATGTCTGATAAAGGGGGGAAGCCAGTTTGTTTGACACATGGGGGGAAATCTACTAAAATGGAAAACCTAAAATTTTGTATGCGTATTTTCACTACGAATGCATACGGCTGTTTCAGCCGTATGCAAAGTCGTGTTCCAGAGGGGAATTTACAAAGCTGTCATATACGACTGCTTTGTAACCCTCCGATGTCGTATTAATTAGTATTAGCTGGCCGTATATACGGCCACTAATACGAATTAGTGGAGGCAGTCTGCACGGATCAGTCAGTGTAAAAAAAAAAGTTAACCAGCACCAGGCTGACAGAGCCGGGCCAGTAATTAAAAATCAGGAAACCCCACAAATAGGGGTTCCCCGATTTTTAACAACCAGCCCCAGGCTCCAGGTCCGGGGCTGGTTCCCAAAATACAGGGGACAAAATGAGTAGGGGTTCCCCGTATTTTAAGAACCAGCCCCAGGCCAAACCAGCCAGCAGGGTAATGCCACAGCCGGGGGGAGACTTTTTATACAAGTCCCCCCGCCCAAAGCATTCATCCCTACCGAGCAGTCAGCCTGGCCAGGGGCCCTGGGGAAAGGGGTCCCCCCCCCTCCAGGACTTACCTGACCAGGCTGAAGCCTGGTGCTGTCCTCGGTGACCCTGGACGGTGGTCACCGGGCTGATAAAATGGTGTAAAAAAAAAGAATAAACTATTGTTTAAAACTGTGGAACTATGAGTTCCAGCAAGCCTCCGCCGCAAGCTAGGACTTGGAGAACCACAAGTCCCAGCCTGCGGGACATTAAAGGGTCTTGTAGTTCCACAGTAATAAAAATTGTTATATAAACACACACTGACACATAAGAAAAATAAAACTTTAATACATACATTACACACATACTGATACTTACCTATCTTGAGCCCGTAGGTAGGTCCCTGGGTCTTGGTACAGTGCCTTGTCCTGCTCCATGTCAGTGGTCGGCTTCATGTCGGCGGCATCTGTGTCGGCGTCTATCCGGGTCCGAAGAAATCCATGGGGGATCTGTGGAAGGAAATCCAACTCACACAGGTCCTCCTGTGAAGATCTGTAGTCTTGATCTACCGTAGTCCTGGTCTTCTGTCACCATCAGCTTCCCGCATCGGACTGTCAGAGGCGCAGAGATCCTCCATCTTCTGCGCCTCCCCATAGAATGATTCTATTGGCCGCTAGGCGGCCAATTAGGAGCTGAGAAAGTCGGCCAGGGTCACCGGGGACAGCACCAGGCTTCAGCCTGGTCAGGTAAGTCCTGGAGGGGGGGACCCCTTTGGCCCCTGGCCAGGCTGACTGCTCGGTAGGGATGAATGCTTTGGCCGGGGGGACTTGTATAAAAAGTCTCCCCCCGGCTGTGGCATTACCCTGCTGGCTGGTTTGGCCTGGGGCTGGTTCTTAAAATACGGGGGACCCCTACTCATTTTGTCCCCCGTATTTTGGGAACCAGCCCCGGACCTGGAGCCTGGGGCTGGTTGTTAAAAATCGGGGAACCCCTATTTGTGGGGTTTCCTGAATTTTAATTACCGGCCCCGGCTCTGTCAGCCTGGTGCTGGTTGCGGCTGTGGGGGGGACCCAACACTGTTTTTTATTATTATTTTTTTTATTTTCCATTTTTTTACACTGCAGCCTGCACAGATCTGACTGATCCGTGCAGGCTTAAAGCAAATACGACAGGAAAATAAGGTGTATTTTTCTGCCATATTTTCGTGGCAGTTTCACACCAATTAGCAGCCGTATTTTCAATACGGCTGCTTAGTAAATCAGGAACCACCATTCTTTTGATGGTGATTCCTGTCGATGGTGTAGACATTCGTATTTGTAAATACAAATACGAATGTGCCATCTTTAGGAATACGAAATGCTGTATTTTCGGGATAGTAAATCCCGAAAATACTAATGTGTAAAAAATAGGTGTATTTCTGCCTACGAATACACCTATTTTTTACGAATTCATATTAGTAAATTTCCCGTATGGTTTGAGGTCTACTGTAATGGTGGTGGAATGGAAGCCACAGGAGGCTGGAACTGAGGAGTAAAGCTGCAGGGATAGCAGCACCAGGAGACTGCTGAACTTGCACACTGCAAGCTGAGCGCACACAGAGCTAAGAGAAACCATGTTTGGGTGCAGTGACAGTCTTCTCAGGCATCTGGATGGTAAATATGCCTGCTGTAAAATACCCGGATCATGACAATCATACAGCTATGAATCAGGCTCTTTATCTGACCATTTTTATATTTTTTAATTTCTCTTCAAAACAAAACAAATCAAAGCTAATTTAATCCATGTGTAAATCAAAGACCAGTTTCCATTCCCAGTGCACATGTGGAGCTGCTCACACATAGCAGTAAGGGTGCGTACACACGGGGGGAGGGGAGATATATTGCTCAGTTTCTCCTTTTCATCAGCGACCAGAGATGATGATCGCTGATGAAAGGGAACCTCTGCCGGGGGAGCTGCAGAGGTAATCAGCTGGTCACAGGAGCAAGCTCCTGCGACCAGCGATTAAAGCGGGGCTGAAAATGGGAGCGCGCACCCAGCAATTTATTGCCGGGGCACACTCCAATCACTGGCAATATGGTCGCCAGAGACCATATTTCCAGCGATTTCATCCCCTATCGCCCCCGTGTGTAAACAGCTTAAGACTACTCTTACCATTGACGGACAGTGAGCCTTATTCTGGTTCACTCTCAGAGGCAAATTCCTTCTTAAATGGACAAAACCATGTGCACTGCAGGTGGGGCAGATATAACATGTGCAGACATAATTAGATTTGGGTGGGGTTTATCTTCAAAGTGAGATCTATATTGCAGTGTAGAAATAAAGTAGTCAGTATTTTCCCTGCACAGAAACAAAATAACTCACCCAAATCTAATTCTCTCTGCACATGTTACATCTGCCCCACCTGCAGTGCACATGGTTTTGTCCATTTGAGAAGGAATTAAGAGTGAACCAGAATAAGGCCCTGTGAGCTGAGCTTCACTAACAGTATCTGGTATAATTAGTTTTTTTTTGATAAACATCCAAAAATAGATTTTCTATAGCTTAATAAATAGATCAGTTTGTATAAAAGCAACTTTATGTATTAGATCAGGGGTGTCAAACTCAAATTCATCGGGGGCTGCATCAGCAGTTTGGTCACCCTCAAAGGGCCGGTTGTATCTGTAAGACTATGAGTCCACTCTTTATTATCATAAATTATTGTCACTGCATTCAATTATTGTATACTCAGCAGTAGCATTTCCCTCCTGCTATTGCTGTGAACTGCAGTGCACGACAGACCTGCTCTTTCCTCTCTCTGGCTCCTATACAGCAGGTGGGAGCGGAGGAGGGGTTGATGACCGGCGGCACTGCGCTAGAGGGCAGACGTTCTCTGGCTTGTAGGCTGCCGCGCATGCGCTGAAGAGGCGGCTTTCTTGTTTAAAAAAAAAATCGAGAATAAAAGGTGAAGGCTGGCGGCGGCTGCGCGGGCCACATGAAGAGGTCTGGCGGACCGGATTTGGCACGCGGGCCTTGTGTTTGACACCCCTGTATTAGAGTGTTTTAAAAAAATAAAACCAGGTAGGCTTTTTATTTAACAGAGGTATATTTTACTTGGATGAATCTTAAAGGAAAATTCATTCAAATGCAATGTTTGGATACATGTGAACATTGCTGATAGTAATAATAGCAGATTATCACTAATTATACTGCACAGCCCTATGTGGGTGCAAAGTTAAGGGGACAATGTTGCAGTCGCAATGTGCTGCTGTTAGATGCATTCCAACAATCCTACTGCACATCACAAAAATGCAACGCTAGATTTAATGACCCTCAAACTACCGCCAAGAAGGCTTTCAGGTTCTTTGCATCAACTCACACTCTATTGAATCTGTTCCTTAGGGGTCAATTCATGAAGAAGTGAAAGGAGTGAAGAAGTGAGCCAGTGTAGAAGATGCCCTTGGCAACCAACCAGGGGCTCTGTATCATTTTTTAGAAGGCACTTGATAACTTTTGCTGCAAAGCTTATTAGTTCCCATCAGTAACTTCTGCAATGGCTCACTTATTTTCACTGTTCCATGAATAGACCCCTAAAGCCCCGTACACACGGGGGGATATATCGCTGAGCGATATATCGCTGGCGATGAGCGATACATCGCTCAGTGTCCCGTTTGCATCAGTGACCAGAGATGGTCACTGATGAAAAAGAAACTGCCAGGGGAGCCCGGCAGTGGAAATCAGCTGGTCGAAAGGAGCATGTTCCTGCGACCAGCGATCACTACGGGGGAGAAAACGGGAGCGCGCACCCAGCGATGCACACTCCCATTGCGGGCAATATGGTCGCTCAGCGACCATATTGCCGGCGATATTAGACAAAATCGCCCGCGTGTGTACACAGTCTTATTATTATAACTTATACTGCACATGTGCTGAAACGGCAAATACCAATTCATTGCTGAAAGTCCTAAACCTGTATGTTGTTGTTATAATAAAGATATCTGTACTTCAGAAATAAAGAAAAATAATTTGTCAAAGCTTTCTGTCAGCACAATACAAAAAGGAAATTCATTCCCAAGTGTCACTTGGTATAATGAGCATGTAGTTCTCATTAATAGTAACCATACACATCAGATCAGCAGATAGCTCTTTTCTGGCTAATTATAGCCAATTTTCTTTAACAGCCTTTTGGGCCTCGGTTTGTCTGAAAGTGCCCTGATCAGTTTAGCCACTTGCACTGTGACTTGTTTAGTCCGCTACCAATAAAGTTTAGTTTGAAAGAAACCTTTTTAATATTTACATGCAAATTATAAAGACGTATGTTTCAAAACATACGTCTGCAATCTTATCTTTTTATACCTTGCATTGGGTGAAGCAACACCCTTGGATTTCGTGCTTGTACCTATGTGGGCCACCTCAATATCCAATATGCAATAGGGGAGTGAGGGTATGGACTTCTAAGGACAAGTCTAAAAGCATCCATGTTGCTGAAAGAGCCAATGTTTTGAGGATTTAGCAGCTAGATTTAAAGCAAGTTATTTCTTTTAAAACCTTTTGGGCGAGATGTATCAAATGGAAAATGCGGTAAAACCCCGGTTTTACCGCATTTTCCAATGTATCAAAAATGATACCACACTGAAGGGCATCGCCACCTTTGGGTGGCGATAACCTATAGAAGCCTATGGGCTTCTTTTCACTGCCCGCCGACGCAAACCCGCCGCCTTGCCGACCCCCCCTCTGGCTTACCTTCCTGAAGGGTCCTCCTGGACCCCGGGAGGTAAGCCCTGCCTCCCCCTAGTGAAGCAGCCGGACATCCTTCCGGCTGCAGGGGGGAGGAGGAAGCGCCGGGGACAGCATGCATAGCTGTAACTTGCATGAGGGGAGAGCGTGGCGGCAGGGAGGTGACGGAGACCCCCCCCGCACACTGGTGTACAGGTATCGCGGGGGGCCTCCGTCACCGCACCGTGATGCCAGCCGCATATGTTAGTACATATGCGGCAGCATTGCGGCGAAGGGCGGCGATGTATTTTAATACATCCTGCCCTTTGCCTTAAAAATGTGGCAGTTTAACTTTTTCAGCTAAATAAAAGATACATCTGCACATTTGGTAGCCTCATAGCTATTATATTTGTCCCCTAATCTGCGTGCTTCATGGCTAGAATCGTACTCCAATAGCTGCTGAAGAAAACACAATGTAATAGAAAGGGATCACGGCACCCTCTGAGAATTTTAAGGTGACTCTTGCAAGTGTAAGGTATAGTATGTGATTGAAGGAGCAGCACGTATGTCCAAAAATACTGCAAGCTGTATTTGCAGTTGCTCACACCGCAAAAGGAGTATCTAATGTTATTTCATTTGTTGAAGGTTACACAGTGTATGATGTCATGGTCTTATGCCTTCATTTTCTCTTACAGGGTTTCTCCTTTGTCATCTCAAGATCTACCAACAGTTCATGTTTTCAGGCAACCTGTGGATCTGTAGTAAGAATGAATGCAGCATGTTTGCAAATGTGACAGTAATGCCCCTTTCAGACCGCACATATTAACCGGTATATTGCCATTTCAAAACGGTATTATGTGCAGTCTGAAAGGTCCAGAGTGAATTTACCGTTTTAAAATAACTTCTATTTTAAAACGGTAAAAAAGCAGGGTCCTACCTGTTTCAGACCCTTTTTTTTTTGCTGTCTGAAGCGGTACCCAGGCAGCAGTGAGCACTATTGGTCCCCAGCGCCGTGCATAGTTAATGAGCCGGCCGCTCATTACATATGTACATATGTAATGAGCGGCCAGCTCATTAAATATGCACAGTGCTGGCTCAGAGGGGACCAGCTAATGCTCAGTGTACCCCACACCATAGAGAGACTTCAGAGAGTGGAGGGCACAGCAGCACAGAACTGTAAGTCACTGCACCAGGACCCTCCCAGCAGTGTCCCCATTCTCCTCTGCTGGCATGACAAGGGTGTGTGCTGGAGAGAAGGAGTTCCCTCTGACATATGGGATGAACCCCCCAGGGAACATACAGTGCATGCATGTACTAATACAGCTGCATTTTTTGCTGTGTGTGCAACTGTTGTATGCAGTGTGGTGTGCATGAAGCAATAATGTGTCAGCTAAGGGTTTGGTCCTGGCTGCACTGTTATGTCACTGATCCAGAGAGCTAGACATTGTTACATTGCTTGGGAAAAGAAGAGATGAGTATACAGATTGTGATGCTGCTTTCAAACCTGCTTTAGACCAGGTATTTACATGCAATGTGAAAGGGGTTAAACTTGCTCTGACCCGTTTAAAAAAAAACCTTTTAAATACCTGGTTTAAGCAGGTTTTGCAGTGTGAAAGCAGCATAAGTAATGACTACAGCTGTGCACCAGCTAGGTGATTTGGAACATATGGACCATTGGTAGATCTTAAGCAGGGCCAAATTAACAATGGGCCTGATGAAGCTACAGATGAGGACTGGGGCTTTGTAAAGAGCCCAGCCCTGCGTCATTAGCACCCTGGGAACCAGAGATACCGCTGGGCAAAGCTGGAACGTTTTCCCCATAGGATAACATGGGACCTGCTAATTCCGACCCCCACCCGGTTCCGACGGCTGTCAGTTCCCCTCATGGCATCACAGAATCTTTGATCTCATTTGAACCCAAATCGCTGGGCCTTTAATCAGATAAAGGCTGGTTCATATTGGTCAATTGGTTCCAGAGATATTGCGGGTAAACCGATTTTTCTATTTCTTGCCCTGCAGTCAATGGCTGTCACTTCAGCCCGGCAGGGGCTGTCCCCCAGTTACCGCAAGCATCAGTTATGGCAAGCATGTATTCCCCCTTGGCAATGAGCATGTAATCGCCCTTGGCAAGGAGCATGTAATCCCACATGGCAAGGAGCATGGAATCCCTGGCAATGAGCATGTAGGTAAGCAACACTTATGTAGCATAATATTTAATAGGCATATATCTCCCTGCATCCTGGGACTGTCTGAATTTGTAAATATATATATATATATATATATATATATATATAATTGAAAATAAGGATGGCACTCTGGAGACAGAAAAAACGTACTGTATTTGAAATACAGTACGTTTTTTCAGTCTCCAGAGTGCCATCCTTATTTCCAATTGTACCCATCCCCCTGTGGAAGGGCACCGGGGCAATCGACCATCTAGAGGAGTGCCGGGCCGTATACCCTCTCTATATATATATATAATACACAGGTCTTTTGCTCAGTATGTTGTCAAACCCTCTTGAAGAAGGTGCTGTTGCACCGAAACGGCCGTCGAGGAGACGGGAGTACTTACCTTGTATCTCAATGCCTGATGGGTGATGTATATCATGCTTTGATCAATTTGAGCTTGAAGATGTGTTTGCATTAAATATGCACTAAAGAACTCATTTGGACTACCTTATTTCATGGTGCCGGTTGTTCTGTATTGCTCAGGACTATACCTCTATATATATATATATATATATATATATATATATATATATATAGTGTACAAAAATCCAAGAGGACACTCACCGGACTTTTAGTTTTGGATATTAAATCCTTTTTAATCCATTTTTATCATAGATACCTTAAAGTGCAATGTGCATGACAGTGGGCCACTATATTGGTTTACTGGATTTATCTGGGACAGGGCTAGGATCTGTTAATAATACTTTGTGTGCGCCATGACTGGTGGCCGGCTTGAGCTACTAGAACGTGTGTAAGGGAACTCAAAACATTGGAGCTGATCTGACTGCGAAAAACAACAGGCAGAAGTGGACTGGTCAGGTCATGATGGAAGGTGCTGAAAGAACAGGGAAGTGTAACGGGGGCAGTGGATTTATAGAAAGCACGTCAGCGAAAGTTGTTCATTGAGCCCGAGTGGATGTACCGTTTGCAGCCGGTGTATCCACTTTGCTTCACATTTAAGTAGCATCTTGTTTCTGTCGCCCCCTCTCTTGATTAGTGACAGGTGTGTTGGTAGCTGCTCACCTATAAAAGCATAGTGTGCTGTGAGCTTCAGACCAGATAGCATGCCTGGAATCAAACATTGATGAGATAGCTATGTGTATTGTAGCCATTTTCAGCGATAGTGTTAGGACCTGCAGAAAAGTGGGGTCCTGTGAAGGGGGCTGCAGGCTTAAATGCATTGATTAATTCATGAACCAAATCTCCACTATTTATTATCAGTTAATTTAGTGTGTGCAGAGCCCCTACAATGTCTGTTTAAACAATGTGGTCACAAGCCATAGGGCACCCCAAAACTAGGAAAGGTGAGTGCCGATGTTAAGTGTATATATTGTTTATTAGATTAATTTTTTAAATGAGTCTTATTGTGGTCACATTATCTCATTCACCCTGCTTTAACTAAGATTCCATAGCTTATGTTAACCATTTCCCTAGATGATTAGTGACAGGTGTGTTGGTAGCTGCTCACCTATAAAAGCATAGTGTGCTGTGAGCCTTAGACCAGATAGCATGCCTGGAATCAAACATTGATGTGATAGCTATGTGTATTGTAGCCATTTTCAGCGATAGTGTTAGGACCTGCAGAAAAGTGGGGTCCCATGAAGGGGGCTGCAGGATTAAATGCATTGATCAATTCATGAACCAAATCTCCACTATTTATTATCAGTTAATTTAGTGTGTGCAGAGCCCCTACAATCCTACAATGTCTATATATATATATATATATATATATATATATATATATATATATATATATATATATATATATATATATATATATATAGTGCTCCAATACTGCCGGCACTCAAATAAAATAAAGCAACTTGCCCCAGGTGCCAGAGAGAAAACATACACATCCAAAATCCCAGCAGGGAATGACGGCACTCAGGAGACGGACAACTTGAATAAGTGGCTTGTATTAAGCATAGAGAACGTTTCGGGGTATGAGCCCCTTCGTCAGCTCTTACCTACACTGTCATGCACATTGCACTTTATGTTTTGAACTGCTGAAGATGGATTAAAAGAAAGTAGTTATCAATGTATGAAGCCCGGTGAGTGTCCTCATTTTTTCTCAAAAGCTATACTGGCATCTGGATTTATCTGGAAGCACCTGAGCTGGCACCCCGGCAGTTGACACCTATCTGGAGGAGAGTGAAAACAAAATACATTCAAAATAGTATTCAATAAAAAAAAATGCCCTCAGGGCTTAGCAATGTGCGCAGAGATTTTTTAGTACAGATCAATGATTCTGATAAACAAAATAAAAGATCCTCTTATCGAGTGAACAAAACGATCAGTCAAGCAATGTAGTTGGACCAATGCGTTTCGCCATGTTGTTGACTTCATCAGGGGCAAACGGGTACATCAGTTGTATAGAATGACCACACAATATTCTGATATGGAATGGGATTCCTCAGAAGGATATCATAGTCCCACGCACAATAGTCCTTTGTATAATATTGGTAAGTGGGACTGGTAACAGTTTGAGAGATGTCCACCTTCAGTAGATCTTCAAAGTTTAAAGGGGATGGTACTTGTGTATTATCACGGTGCCCCCGATTTCCATCGCAGGTCATTGTACAACCAAAATCCGCTTCGCATCGCATGCGATATGATCGCATATGATGCGATGCAACGATTTTAAGTCGCACATGCACCCAGATGCCTAATTCCTATGTTAAATGCCCCCCAGACCCGATCTTAGATAGTCAGTACCCATCAGGGTTGGTGTACAATGTTAAATGACCCCCATTGTTAACGCCACCCCACTATCAACGCCAACCCGAATCGTGGTGAGCGCTGCGAGCCCGCGAGGGGCGGCGGTACATGTCCTCCGACTTTTTCATACCCCCACTATCCACGTCGGCGTGGAGTTGATTTTATATAGTGTGGCGAGCGCAGCGAGCCACCGAGCCCGAAGCGTGGCGAGCGCAGCGAGCCCCGTAAGGGGATGCGTTATACTTGTGAAGTTATGCGCGTGAGCTCACCATGCTTCGGGCTCGGTGGCTCGCTGCGCTTGGATAGTGGGGGTATGAAAAGGTCGGAGGACGCATACTGCTGCCCCTCGCGGGCTCGCTGCGCTCGCCGCGCTTCCGGTTGGCGTTGATAGTGGGGTGGCGTTAACAATGGGGGGCATTTAACATACTTATTACCCATCAGGGTGGGGATACAATTAAAAATCGGGTCTGGCTGGGCATTTAACATTGAAATCGCATCGCATCACATCGTATGCCACTATAATGGCATGCGATGCGACGCGATATTAAAATTGTACACTCTGCCTGGGAAAAGCCTCAAATCGGTCCCATCGCATGCCATCGCATACCTTAATTAGTGGTATGCGATGCGATGGGCACCATGATAATACACAAGTACCAAGGGGATTATATTGTTCAGATTGGTGAAGCTGGGCGCTAAGAGTTTCGTCAGAAATTAGCAATAATATAGTGGTACAGTGAGGAAGGTGTGCACAGTTCAACTTCTAAGGCAGCATTCCTGCCTTAGGAGTTGAACTGTGCACACCTTCCTCACTGAACCACTATAGTATTGCTGATTGCTGACGAACCTCTTAGCGCCCTGGTCATTATTAGGTGCTGGCCACAACCCCTATTATTGCGCATAATAGGCTCTTGATCATTTTCAGCTCGAGGCCCATTTAGACCTTAATCTGGCGCTGATCTTAAGGACCGGTTTGGTCACCCTTAACCTAGAGACACTTTGTTGACAATGGCTATGCAGACAGGAGAAAGCTGACGCAGGCGATCCCAACATGGTTAAAATGCTACTTAAACTGTTTTAAGAAAGCAGGAGTTATCATTTTAAACATGTTCATACAGCAGGATCCCAGCTCTGACTTTCTTCTCTGTATATACTGTAGTTCCTGTAGACAAAATGACTTTAGACTTATTGTATGTATTCCATATTTTACTAATGTTGACCCTTACCCTAGCAGGCTCACCAGAGACTGCTACATCTGTATTTCTTTTCTGAATTTTATTTTGAAATGGATATATTTTACAATAAGACTTGAAATTAATATACTTTCATCCAATATAAAGCCACTTGACAATTTTTTTCATTTATTATCAAGGTAATTGGCTCTATAACAATGGAGGCATGGATTCGTGTAAAATTTAATTTGCATTGTTATTGATGCCAGTTAGCTCAGAATTAATTATTGTAACTGTAAAATACACACTTGCTGCAGTTTTAGGAATCTTCATGCTAACACCAATTTCAATACACATTATTAGAAGAGTTAGTTCTAATGCACATATACAATATTCATTTAAGAATGAGGCTCTACAGCAGGGGTGGCCAAACCTGTCCTCAGAAGATCTACCAATGTTGCATGTTTTCCAGGCAACCTGCTGATCTATAGTAGGAATGAATGCAGCAGGTTTGAAAATGTGACCATTAGTATTGACTACAGCTATGCATCAGCTAGGTGACCTGGAAAACATGGACCGTTGGTAGATCTCGAGGACCAGTTTGGCCACCCCAGCTCTACAGGTACCTTGTAGAACGTGCTGCTTTGCACTCTTCTGGCTATAAGAAATGTTTGGTAATATCCTGCAAAAAAGCATTGCTTGATGCATGTAAGAACTGTAGTGGACTACATGCTTGGGAGAATTTTTAAGGTGTAAGATCCTACAAGGGCTCCAACACAGTTCCAGATTAAGCCTTTGGGGGGCCCGGGGAACTTTAGACAGGGGGGCCCCCTTGCACTTGTCATTATTGGCCACAAACTGCATGGGAGAATATTACACTCTCAAAATACAGAGAAAAGGCAGTATAAACTTGGTCAATGGGTAACTGCAGGGGGGAGATATATATATATATATATATATATATATATATATATAGATATTTGTTGCGGCCCGGCACTCCCACTCAGCAATGCAGCAACCTTGGTGCCTTCAGGATCAGAGATGCAATGAAGTAAGAACAGACAGCGGCACTCACAGGATTTTCCAAAAGCTTGTATTAAACGTGACCAAAAACCAACGTTTCGGGGACTAGCCCCTTTGTCAAGGTGTAGGTAGAACAAACGTGCAAACAATGCAAACAAACTTATATAAGTGCATGGAAAGGTCTTACCGATTACTGGAGCCCTGAGACGCCGGGAGGCAGTTGCCGGAAGTGCGTTACCCGGATGTGACGTCACTGATGGTGCGTGTGTAGTTCCTGTCAGTACCAGGCTGGAGCGCAAGCTCCCCCTGGTTGCCAAGGTGACATTAGCGTCTCTCCCAGGCTGTCACTGGGTCTCCGCCAATCGGGGACTGTGAATACATAACAAAGTATTGTGGATATATCACCCACAATACTTTGTTATGTATTCACAGTCCCCGATTTGCGGAGACCCAGTGACAGCCTGGGAGAGACGCTAATGTCACCTTGGCAACCAGGGGGAGCTTGCGCTCCAGCCTGGTACTGACAGGAACTACACACGCACCATCAGTGACGTCACATCCGGGTAACGCACTTCCGGCCACTGCCTCCCGGCGTCTCAGGGCTCCGGTAATCGGTAAGACCTTTCCATGCACTTATATAAGTTTGTTTGCACGTTTGTTCTACCTACACCTTGACAAAGGGGCTAGTCCCCGAAACGTTGGTTTTTGGTCACGTTTAATACAAGCTTTTGGAAAATCCTGTGAGTGCCGCTGTCTGTTCTTACTTCATTATATATATATATATATATATATATATATATATATATATATATACATATACATACCACATGAAAAGTCTGTGTTTGTCCCTCTGCACCTTACTTTGTAGGACTGTAAGAGACCTCAGAGTCCCAATGCTGCCTCTGATTAAAACCCCCCCCATGACTAGGCTGCTGCTGCTGTCCTTCATGGGCCTGAGAAGCATGTAATGAGCTCCACCAATCAGAGCTCAGCACAAACCTCTCAGCCTCTGACCTCTTGTGTCATGGGACTAAGTCAACTCCTAGTAATGCACGCAGTCAGTGTGCCTTGGCTCCCGATGCACAGCACCAATAATCATTGTCACATTGGCAGATAGGTGAAGCCTCAGCACTAACCCACTCCCATGCACAAAACCTTTATCTAAAAAATATATATTTATTTTTTAAATACATGCCAACCATAGGGGGGCCCTAGCTAGAGAGGGGCCCCAGGGGTACTGACCCCGGTACTCTTTACCTAGAACGGCGCCCACGATTGAAATCGCGGGCATCGCGGGTAAAATCGCGGTAATCGCGGGCATCGCGGGTAAATCGCGGGTAAATCGCGGGTACATCAAAATCGGGTACCCGCGATTACCGCGATTTTCCCATAGAGAACAATGTTAAAAAGCCTGATTGACCGCGATTTTAGCGTTAAATGCCTCAATGCCCGCGATTTTCCCATAGGAATCAATGTTAAATGGGCTACAGAGCCCAAATAGCCCCAATTAACCCTTAAATGTCCCCCCAATTTTTGTACGCCACCCCACGATCCACGCCAACCCGAAGCGTGGCGAGCGCAGCGAGCCCGCGAGGGGCGGCGGTACGCGTCCTACGACCTTTTCATGCCCTACTATCCACGTCGGCGTGGAGAATAGAATAGTGTGGCGAGCGCAGCGAGCCACCGAGCCCGAAGCGTGGCGAGCGCAGCGAGCCCCGCGAGGGGACGCGGATACCTTCACAGTTATACGCGTCCCCTCGCGGGCTTCACAGGTGTCCGCGTGGCCACGGACACCTGTGAAGCCCGCGAGGGGACGCGCTTACCTGTGAAGGTATCCGTGTCCCCTCGCGGGGCTCGCTGCGCTCGCCACGCTTCGGGCTCGGTGGCTCGCTGCGCTCGCCACACTATTCTATTCTCAACTCCACGCCGACGTGGATAGTAGGGCATGAAAAGGTCGTAGGACGCGTACCGCCGCCCCTCGCGGGCTCGCTGCGCTCGCCACGCTTCGGGTTGGCGTGGATCGTGGGGTGGCGTACAAAAATTGGGGGGACATTTAAGGGTTAATGGGCTCTGTGGCCCATTTAACATTGATTTCTATTGCCAAATCGGGTGGATTGAGGCATTTAACACTAAAATCGGGTCCATCGCGGCTTTTAACATTGCTTCCTATGGGAAATCGGGAGCATCGCGTCGCGGGCATCGCGGGTACATTTATGGCCGGCCGCGACGCGACCGACGCGATTTTTCAGGTTTAACATGGTTTTCAATGGAAAAATCGCGGGCATCGCGTCGGTCGCGTCGCGGGCAGGCATAAATGTACCCGCGATGCCCGCGACGGGCGCCGTTCTAGGTAAAGAGTACCCTGACCCCTTTTACCCCTGCTTTAATCTGGCCCTGCTCCAACATGACCTCACGTAATGCATCTTTGCGGGATATTGCTAATACAAGACAACTTATTTTTGCAGGTTTTTTTATTTTATTTGAAGGGCTGTTTATTATGCAGCCCATGGAACCAAAATTCATTGGACAATTGAATCGAATGCTGTTTCAAGGACAGGTCTGGCCTATTCTTTCATTATTTTGTTATCAGTTAAGCATGCAAAAGATCAGGAGGTGATTCCAAGTGGTCATTTGCATTTGTAATCTGTAATGCATACATATGTGAGATATCGAATGCAATCGATATCTGGCCGATAAATCGAATGATTGCATGCATTTTTAAGCTGACATGCGATGCACAGGCACGCCGTCGAATGTCGCACCGATAGATATTATGAGCTGCACATAATAATTATCGAATTGCATGAGCAATCGCATGTGGTTTTTAACCACATGCGATTGCTCGAATGCAATCAGCGGCGGTTTCGGGGAGCGGGGCAGGGATGGGTACCGGAGCGCTGGCGGGGAGCCGGTACCTTAATGCTGGGGACCGGAGGGACTCAGCAGCAGCAGGAGAGGCATGGCGGTTGTGTAGCATGGAGCTTTCAGGCAGCGGGATGCAGCAGCAGATGAGAGAGCACTCTCTCAGCGGCCTCAGCCAAACAGAGGGCCGTCCCAGTGTTTCAAAGTCAACTGCTGCTGACAAGTCCCGCCACCTGAAAGCTCCACCGCTATGGTCCCCAGCTCCGGTCCCGCCTACACAACTGACACACCACCCCTCCAGCACCCGATGTCCATCGCAGGATTAGAAGGTGAAATTTAAGGTGAAAAAAGCTAAATCACTAAATTAAATTTAAATGGAAGAATAGCAGAGATTTTATTACGTGCAACAGCCAGAACATCATATATGCCATCAGAAATTCTTGCGATAAAGTTTATATAGGGCGAACTTCACGCTCTCTTAAAATCCACATCGCGGAACATGTGCATAATATAAGAAATGGTGTTGAAACGCATGCACTGTCTGCCCATTTCAAACATCAGTGTTCACCCTCCCATATTACAGGTTTGTTTGGATTTAAGATGATATCTTTATATTTAAGGGATAAAGATATTGCAAGTAAACTCGCAAAAACAGAAATGCTATATACTTTTTATTTTAAAACTTTATCTCCTAGTAGGCACAACAATGATTTTGAGTTAAAATGGTTTTTGTAAATATGATTTATGATGTGTTATCTGAGGCTTTCATTATTTTTATCTTTAAGTCACTTTTTTGAAGAGATCAAGACTTCATATAAATTTCACCTTGGAAGAAGATGATTATTATTGTGAATTTTAAACTGTATTGTCATGAATTTTAAACTATATTGTCATGTATTATATTTGACTTGTACATATGCCCGTTATTTGTATACGGGCCGATTTGTAATGTATAATCAAAAAATTGAACATGAACTTTTTGTTTTGTGTTTGGAACACACATACAGGAAGTCCGGTGGAACGCACCTCCATTGTATGGAAGGGACAGTACCCGGACAACCCAGCCGTGCATTGTATTGATTTGTATATTTGAATTGTATATGTGCATATTCATAATGTATAGTGCGGATCACACTCAAAATATTTATTATTTATCCATTTCTTGAGGCCCCGGGTGTGGAACGCACAGAAGCACATCTTTATTGACGTGCGGGCGCCACCCCATCTAATCAGCCGGGTGACACGCGGAAGTTACCACGGTGAAAAGCACACCGTACTTCCAGTCACCGCGGTCTGCCTGACATTGTGCTCTATACAGCTTTATGCACCCCCGGATGTTTTTTTACCCAGGCTTACTTTATAGAGAGTGATCCACACTTTAGGAAAATGGGCTTGTATATGTATTTTTAATGGTTTATATATGCATTATATGATTGATTGAAACAGGAAGTAGATACACTTCCAGTCCCTAGGGTATATAAACCCAGGTTTGAACACTCCTCTGTACACTTTGAGGAAGATACCAGTTGGGGATTGAAACGCGTTGTGAGCAGAGGAGGAATACACTGGACTACCAACTGAGTGATTGAGGCATTGGTCAGACTCCCTGGAAAGGACAGTCCAGATACCCCTCCAGGTTGTAGACCCTTTTTTCCATCAGCCTCACCCATTCCAGTGATACCCTCATTGTTTTATTTCTTCTTTTTTATCTTGAAAGTTGATTAAATTGGATTTTTATGGAAGCCTTTTAGAAGTTTTTTTTGTGACCCTATAACCACATGGTCCTAAAGAAACCTTTATGGGAACATCTAAACACCATTTCCAGTGAGTTGGGGTACACTACTGCACTTTATTGAGGTTTAACCACCTGGGTGGCTCCAAAAGATACCTTTATGTGAAATTACCACACCTGCACACTGTAAGATGGGGTACAGAGTGTTCTCTATATAACAAAAGATACCTAGATATGCTTCAATAAACCCAATGTTTATGTGAGTTGGGTACGCCAACTTGTTTTTCTGAACATATTTGGTGGGAGGAACCACTTCAAATTTTTCATCCAGAGTCACCGGTGTGAATCAGAATCCCTGTGTGAACATACTTCACGATTTGATGCATTTTGTGTTCTTCTCTTTTTTACACGGACGTTTTAACATGACCTCCTGCCTATGAGAAAATATTGGCGTGCTGACTAACAAGTCATCTGAACATTACATGTGATAGGGGAAGTACTGTGTAGATTTAAGTAAAGAACACTCTCCAGTAGGTAGACAAATTATAATTCACATCTACCATAAAGAGACTTCATAGGAGCATATACAGAGGGTTCGCCACAAGGTTCAAATCATTCATGTGCCTGAAGGAAAGGCCAGGATAGTCTTTGCCAACAAAAACATTTACAAAAGTCAGTCCAGTTCTGGGGCAGCATTCTTTGGACAGATGAATGTAAGATTGATGAAAAGATTATGGAGGATGCAGAATGGCCATGATCGAAGCATACCACATGATCTGTAAAACACGGGGAAGGCAATTTGATGCCCTGGGCCTGCATACCTTTCAACGGCATTGAGTCACTAGTGTTTATTGATGATGTGACAGACTTCTGAAGCAAATACACTAGTGTATCATCAGCGCTGCCCAACAGATAAATTGTGTCCAGCCACTGCCGCCCGCTGGGTACATGCCTTGTCATCCTGGTGAAGGGGATCTAGCTGCTCTAGCAGCACTGGGTGCTTCCGCTGGACGATGTATGTGGTTTGACCTGTGCTGACTCATAGGTCACGGCCATCACGTCACCTTCCCGCTGGAGTGCCTGCCCGTGCAGCAGGATCTAGCTGCTACCCTGCCTGTGCACCGCCGCTGGCCCGCTGCTCTTCTGTCTGCTCCTTCATCCGCCCGCCGCTGCTCCTTCATATGCCCGCTGCTGCTCCTCTGTCAGCTCCTGCCTGCTCCTTCATCTGCCCGCTGCTGCTCCTCCATCCGACGTTGCCCTAGATACTTTCATTTATGATGCAAATAGTTGTCTGCTACATGTACAATAGCATGCTCTAGATGAAGTATGTGATATACATAGGATTAGAGCAGGTATTCCCAACCACAGTCCTCAAGGCATACCAACAATGCAGGTTTTAGTGATATCCAGGCTTCCTCACAGATGGTTTAATCAGAATCACTAAGGTACTAATTAAGTCACCTGTGCTCAAGCCTGGATATCACTAAAACCTGCACCGTTAGTGTGCCTTGAGGACCGTGGTTGGGAATGCCTGGATTAGAGTCTAATCCTATGTACTGTATATCTCATAGACTTCATCTGGAGCATGCTAAAATGGCTGGCAGAGCATATGAATGTTATAAGCAGCATAGTGCTCAGAAGACTCCACCTCCTGTCCTTGTAGATGTACTGTAGGCATCTTTGAAGTGAGAGGATTTATGGCAACATGTAACCTTAAATTAGGTACACACAGGGCCTATATGTCGGCAGACTCAACATCCCCGTGAAAAATGACGGTGTTCCCTGGCAATTTTTAAATCTTCTCTAGTGTGCCACAAGTTTAAAAAGGTTGAAAATCACTGACTGATAAAGGGATATATTGTCTGCTCAGATTTAGCCAGATTCAGCAAAGATTATTAGATGGTACTTTACTGTAAAAATGGACAATGGCCAGTTTAACAATGGGGCAGATGGAGCTACATCTCCAGGCCCCCACATATAATAGGCCTATCATTATGAGAGAATGATTATCACCAGATAGACACCAGCTGCTTCTGGACTTCTCATAACAGGCCCTTGAACATTTTCAGCTCCAGGCACCAGGCCCATCAGGCCAGTTATTCAGCCCTGACAATGGCCCAAAAAACATACTACAAAAGCAACTCGGGAAGTTTTTAAGGCAAAGAAGTGGGATATTTGGTAATGACCAAGCACACATTTAACTTGCTGAAGACAATACTAAAGCCAGAAAGACCCACGGACAAATAAACAACTGAATACAGCTGAAGTTAAGACCTTTGAAAGCATAATGAAGGAGGAAACTCTTTTGGCAATCTCAATGGTTTCCAGTGTCTGCAAATAATTCTCAAGAAAGTATTAAATTTAACATTTTATTTATGATTGTGTTTATTTGTCCGATTACTTTAGAGCCCCTGAAAAAAGAGGATTGAGAGGATTGAGTATAAAAATGGCTGCAATTCCCAAACGTTTCAAACGTTACTATTAAAAAAAAAATAACATACATAAAAAAATACAAATATTTGTACATTAAAAAAATAAAGTTACTTATCTGAAAGAGAACATTCACAATTCTCTTAATTATGTAGAATGGGTGAGTAGTTGGAGCACTGCCAGAACATTTGGGGCCCTATAGCAACATTTTAAAGGAGTACAATACCAGTCCCAATGCTACTAGAGCACGGGTGTCAAACACAAGGCCCGCGGGCCAAATCCGGCCCACCAGACCTCATCATGTGGCCCACGCGAGGAGATAGCACGCAGGGCAGTGTGTCTCAGCTCCTGCCCACCCCACCGCGGCCGCCTTACCTGTTCCTCCACTGTTGGCGGCCATGTTCCTGTAGGCACATATGTATGCAGCTACAGAAACATGGCCGCCGGCCTCCACGGCTACGTGGAGGAGGGCCCGGCCGCCTGTTCCCTCTGAAGCCCGGCAGTGACAGACACTGGGTGGGGACGTCATGACGATGACGCCTCCCGCCCATGCATCTGTAGAGAAGTAGGAGCAGGCAGGGAAGCTGGACCGGGAGTCAAGGACAGTGTGGCCGCAGCAAGCAGTGAAGAAAAGCTGGAAGCCGCAGCAGCTGCAGGACAGACGGAGAAACAGTAAGTGATGATGAGGATCACACTCACAATAAAAAAAAAATATATATCTGCTGTTTCCTGAGGTGTCCCCGTGTATAATAATAATAATGCCATGACACCACAGGCTGCTCCTCCTGTATAATCATTTATGTGTCATGGCATTACTTTTATTATATTATACAGGGGGAGCAGTCTGTGGTGTCATGGCATTATTATTATACAGGGGCAGCAGCCTGTGGTGTCATGGCATTCATTTTATATTATACAGGGGGAGCAGCCTGTGGTGTCATGGCATTATAATTATACAGGGGGACCTACAGATACAACCGGCCCTTTGAGGGTGACCAAACTGCTGATGCGGCCCCCCGATGAATTTGAGTTTGACACCCCTGTTCTAGAGGAAGACCTCTCTGCACTTATTGTTCATTTTATGCCCCATAATAGTGTTCTATTAAAATTTTTGGACCAAAGTAATAATAATAAAAAACAATAATAATTGTATTTACATAGTACTCTTTCTCCAACAGAACTCAATGCACTTTGTTTATTTGATGTACCACAGTAGTGCCCTATTTCACATTATAGGCTTATCAGCACACATTATTATTGTTTCGTATATGCGGTGCCATATTTATTCATTTATATGGCGCCACAAGGGTTCCGCGGCACCTAACATACATAACTGAGAGAAAAACAAGAAAATGACTAGTTACAGCACAAGGCAATTTAGGACAAGTACATGGAAAATAAAGACAGTTGGGTACTTGTTTCCTAGCACGGCCACAATCTTTTTCATCGTGTATCTTTAAGTTAAGGTACACGATGGACCCGATTTCCTTTGAAATCAGGTCCATTTTGCCGGCAAAGGCAAAATCGGGTCCATCGCGTCGGTCGTGTGCATTAACATGGCACGCGACGCGACCAACGCAATGGACCCGATTTTGCCATAGGCTTCAATGTTAAAATAAGGCAATTTTGAAGTCTAGATTTAGACGTCTAAATTCAGACTCCCTGCAGTCCTGCGCACCGCTGACAACCCGGAAATTTACACTCCTCCGGCAATTTAGAAGTCTAGATTTAGACGTCTAAATCCAGACTCCCTGCAAACCGCTAAGATGGGGGCATCTAAATTTAGTAGGGTCTAGGAGTACACTATTAAACCTGTTCACAATGACACTAGTCGACGTAACAGCTGTCGACCTTGATAATTCCACTATCCACGCCAACCCGAAGCGTGGCGAGCGAAGCGTGGCGAGCGAAGCGAGCCCACGAGGGGCGGCGGTACGCGTCCTACGACCTTTTCATACCCCCACTATCCACGTCGGCGTGGAGTTGATTTTATAAAGTGTGGCGAGCGCAGCGAGCCGAGCCCGAAGCGTGGCGAGCGCAGCGAGCCCTGCGAGGGGACGCGGATACCTGTGAAGCCCGCAAGGGGACGCGGATACCTGTGAAGGTATCCGTGTGCGCTCGCCACGCTTCGGGCTCGGTGGCTCGCTGCGCTCGCCACACTTTATAAAATCAACTCCACGCCGACGCGAGGGGCGGCGGTACGCGTCCTACGACCTTTTCATACCCCCACTATCCACGTCGGCGTGGAGTTGATTTTATAAAGTGTGGCGAGCGCAGCGAGCCGAGCCCGAAGCGTGGCGAGCGCAGCGAGCCCCGCGAGGGGACGCGGATACCTGTGAAGCCCGCAAGGGGACGCGGATACCTGTGAAGGTATCCGTGTGCACTCGCCACGCTTCGGGCTCGCTGCGCTCGCCACACTTTATAAAATCAACTCCACGCCGACGCGAGGGGCGGCGGTACGCGTCCTACGACCTTTTCATACCCCCACTATCCACGTCGGCGTTGAGTTGATTTTATAAAGTGTGGCGAGCGCAGCGAGCCGAGCCCGAAGCGTGGCGAGCCCCGCGAGGGGACGCGGATACCTGTGAAGCCCGCAAGGGGACGCGGATACCTGTGAAGGTATCCGTGTGCGCTCGCCACGCTTCGGGCTCGGTGGCTCGCTGCGCTCACCACACTTTATAAAGTCAACTCCACGCCGACGTGAGGGGCGGCGGTACGCATGCTACGACCTTTTCATACCCCCACTATCCACGTCGGCGTGGAGTTGATTTTATAAAGTGTGGCGAGCGCAGCGAGCCACCGAGTCCGAAGCGTGTCGAGCGCACACGGATACCTTCACAGGTATCCGCTTCCCCTCGCGGGCTTCACAGGTATCCGCGTCCGCTCGCCACACTTTATAAAATCAACTCCACACCGACGTGGATAGTGGGGGTATGAAAAGGTCGTAGGACGCGTACCGCCGCCGCTCGCCACGCTTCGGGTTGGCGTGGATAGTGCAATTAACAAGGTCGACAGCTGTTACGTCGACTAGTGTCATTGTGAACAGGTTTAATAGTGTACCCCTAGACCCTACTAAATTTAGATGCCCCCATCTTAGCGGTTTGCAGGGAGTCTGGATTTAGACGTCTAAATCTAGACTTCTAAATTGCAGGAGGAGACTGCAGGGAGTCTGGATTTAGACTTCTAAATCTAGACTTCTAAATTGCCGGAGGAGTGTAAATTGCCGGGTTGTCAGCGGTGCGCAGGACTGCAGGGAGTCTGAATTTAGATGTCTAAATCTAGACTTCTAAATTGCCGGAGGAGTGTAAATTGTAAATAATCAATGTGAAAATCGGGTCCATCGCGTCGGTCGCATCGCATGCGATTTGGTCGCATGTGATGCGACCGACGCAATTTTTTACGACACGACCAACCCGATCAAAATCAGTGTGGCCGTGCTAGGAAACAAGTACTGACAGTTGAATCAGGGGACAGGACACTGAAGCAGTTGTTAGGGTGCTCATGAGGAGAGAGGACCCTGCTCGTAAGAGCTTACTTTCTAAACATTACATTATGCCACAAAGTACGCCCAAATCCCATTATGTGTCTCTGGTTCATATTATGCCCCATTTAAAAAGCCTCAATATTCATATTATGCCACATTATACTTCCTCCACTTAATAATGTGCTACATTAAAGTGCTCCAATTCATCTTATGTAAACAATGTAGTGCCCTCCATTTCATATTATACCACATAACAATAAGGTTATTTATGCTACTGTACAGTGTCTTTGAGATCAGATTATGCCACATTACAGTACCTAGTTCAAATTATGAGAGAAATACATTTGGACTGCACAGTGAGGATATAATTGCATAGGAAAGGTTTATGAAGACTTTAAGGGCGGTTCTGGAATTTGATAAGCTTGCCTGAAGAAGTGAATATTCAGGGAACACTTGAAGGTTTGTAGACTAGAAAAAAAAAGTCATATTGTGTGTGAGAGGGCATTCCAGAGATTGTGTGATGACTGAAGAAGTCGGGTTGGTGGAAGTTTTTTTATGTTTTTAGATGTATGTAACATGATTTTAAGACAGACTCAATATGGGGAACAAAGGACAGTCCAGAGTCAAGGATAACACATAGGCAATGAGTTTGTGGGGTGGGACTGAGTTTCATATTCTCAACAAAGATAACGATATCAGGCTGGTAACCACTACTGGTTGGTGGAAATACAATTAATTCTGTTTTTCAAATAGTCAGGTCGCTGAGATGTCTGCAGGTGCTGAGATGACATCCAAGCTGAAACGGCAGAAAGGCATTCAGTGACATGGCCCAATATAGTGACAGATCTGGGGAGGACAGGTAGATTTGAGAATCAGCTGCGTACAGGTGATATTGAAATCCAATAGGGGCGGATTTGTTTGCCAAGAGATGTGGTATATAGATTGAGAAAAGAAGGGGACCTAAGACTGAACCCTGAGATATACCAGCTCATAGAGTGGACTGGGAACTAGCGCAATGCACCCCTGGGACTGCTGGAGATGAAGCTGAAGGCCTGACATGGACTCCAGAGGACTCCAGGGACGCAGGGGACAGGTAAGTATGTAAATAAAATTTTTTCCCAAAAACTGAAAAATCCCTTATTCGGAATGCTCGTGGTCCCGAGCATTTCAGATAAGGGATACTCAACCTGTATATGACATAGGGACTGATACCTTGTGTGATCCCCTTCCCACAGGCAGCTGAACCCCCCCCCCCCCGCAAAAGGTTTCTATGAGGGACGCAATGCTGCCAGAATTCTACCCCTTTCACAAACACGGGTCCGGCCCAGCTCCGGTACTTTCACACTAAACCCTCTGTATAATGGGTGACCCAGGTTTAACCCTTCTTATAACCCGGGTCGAATTGCAGGGTTAGTCGACCTGGGTCACCAAGCCGGCAATAACCAGGGTCCGAGATGCGATGTGCAAGGGGTATCGCTAACTTCCAGAATGTGATGTATTCCAGGGCTTGGCCCCCAAAGCTACCGGCATCTGCAGATAGGACTGCTGTAGCAAATGGGCTACAGATCACATAATTACCCGTCAGAAAGTTCCCCTGGAAACCTACCACAGAATGGTTGCCATGCATGTGCAGTTAGAGGGGCCATAAAGGACCCATGCAGCAGACCAAGCACATTGCAGGGATAGGTTCCTGAGTACATGTACTAATAACATACTGTAATGCAAAGTGATTATGGGTGCTAATATCTTACCCAGATCAATTAATAAACTGGCCTGAGAAAGATCTCATGGGTATGGGTAAAAACCGGACCAGGACAAGACCCCCGGACCGGAAATTAAGATCTGCAGTCCGGAGGGGTGTGCCTGTCCGGTGGGGGGCTGCCTGTGACACCTGTCACCAGGGAGAGAATAAGGGCTATTTAACACACTCTGGCTCCTGCCGGGCAGCGATACCCTGCACGGCCAGGAAGCCGTGCCGCATACAGCAGTTTACAATGGCGGGGATTGCCACAGCCCGGCAGCCATCCCTTCCAGTGGTGGGATCCGGCTGCAACCGGGCCATGGCCGTCCGGTGGGAATGGACACATTTGTGTCCATTATTAACTATGGTGTGTGGCACGGCTTCCTGGCCGTGCGGGGCTTTGCCGCCCGGCAGGAGCCCGTGTAAAAAAGCCCTCCCTGTATGGTCTTGGCATGTAGCAAAAACCATACGGGCCGGACCACATGGGGAGGCTGTAAACTCCCATTCCCCATGTCCCTGATGATAGCTATTCCCCACCCCCCCATAGGACACCCCCAGACCGGACACTACGGACTGCAGATTTTGATGTCCGGTCCGGTTTTTACATAGTCCGAGATCTCATTTATATTTAGATAACAAGGGGGTTCTCAAAAGGTTGCAGCTTGTCTCCCTCCTATCCAGATATTGGTTACTCGCCATCACCCAACCTTCCCAGCAGGCGCTCCCATGCCCTGTGTGTGAGAAGGGGGCAGACAATAGGACGCAGCACATCTGCGTCAACTATGAGCGCTGCTAATACCCCAGTTGCGGCGGGATAGGGCGCGCTCCCCGTATCCATCGCGCTGCACACGACATAATAAATAAATCCGGTCGCTGAGAAGGGGCTGCTGCTGCTGCTGCGGCGCTCGGCTACACACAATAAAGCTTGCTATGGATTGAATAGCAGCAGCAGGTTCTTCTCTCCTATCGCGCTGTCTCCGCCCAGTCTCCGCCTTGCTGCTGCTGCCGGGCTGTCAGCCTGTGGCCGGGCGGCCCCTCCTCTTCCTCCTGGCAGGTTAGGTTGCCTCCCTCTTTTGTGAGTTATAGCAACTGTTGCCTTGTGAATCCAGCGCCATAGCCACCGTAGTCCTGGCGACTGTTACCCATCAACAACAACTACTCCTCTCCTCCTCATCCTCCTCCTCCTCCACCATCACCACCATCACCATCACCTCTCCTTCCTCCTCCTCATCTCCATCCTCCCCATCACCCTACCCAGGCACCAACGGCAACACCACAATAATCCACAGCCAAGGTGACTATGACTATTATTATTATTATTATTATTATTACTGCTGCTGTAGTGGTGTGTGTGTGTGTGTGTGTGTGTGTGTGTGTGTGTCTGTGTGTGTCTGTGCTGCTGTTGCTGCTGGGTTCCCCGCTTGTTCTGCCCGTACCGGGGGGTGATGTGCTCCCTGGCGGCGGTGATGCTGTTATGCATGGTGCATGGTATTATCTAACGCTGCCGAGTATGGGAGGCAGGTGCCTGTGTATTGCATCCTCTGTCTCATAGCGCCTTCCCTCTCCTCTCTCTGGGCTGTTGTCTGCTATGGAGGGGTGGGGGCAGAGGCACAGCCGGGGAAGAGGAAGACGGCGCTGGGGCATTTATGGGCTTAACCAACCCCTGAGCTAAAGGCTCCCCTGTATTTGTACATCTCGGTGTCCCCGGGAGGAGGAGGAGGGGTGATTGGGGATGTGGATGCTAGGAGATGGCTGTGTGTGTGTTCCTGTGTGTAGCTGTAGCATCCTTTCTGCAGATGGATTTCCATGTGTAATCGGCCAGCGATGTGACAGGGAGAGATGCACACAGGGAGTCATTATTATGCAATATGGTTATGTGCAGGTTTTTCCCTACGATGGGCAAATTCTGGTGAGCTTCTGCTGCTGGGATGTGTTTCAGCCAGTGTAGGTGTAGAGTGGATGCTCTGCTTCCCTTTGTTGTAACCCTTGCTGTGTCAGGAGGGTCCGCACGTCATTGCCACCCAAGTAGTGAAGGAGTTAACCACATCTTCCTTTGTGTTGCAAGGCTCCATTCAGCATTTGCACCCCTAGGACATTATTTACTGACTAGAAGGGGGGGAGGGAGGAGATCCCTTGTGAGTTTTACAGGTGCGCATTGTATGTCCCTGGGTACCCCTATGAAACCCTGTGCATCAAGTAGGAATAACAATGAATTGATTAGCCAGGCTTTGTGAGCAGCATGTGACAAATGAATGTTGCTGCTTTCCAGAGATGTAGTACTGTATGTTACATCCAGGAGATTAGCATCCTCTTCAGGCTGGGGGGCCTCAGCACTTGGCAGGGCTCTGAGTGCCTTACAAGCAGCTCCCACTCTTGCCCATCACAGATCACTTGCTGCTGGATTATACTGTAGCCTATACACAGCTGATTTGTCCCAAAGCTCTTAGGGCTGCATTTCTTGTTGTCCTCACTGAAAGCTGAAATTCAAGACAGCCTGATCATAAACAATGTATGACCCATGTGAACTTGAACCGTCTGGTTGTTTTATCTTTTGATGCGTCTCATATCTAGGGGCTGAGACCAGTAGGTCTAGTCTTAACACTTTAAAAAAAAAATATTTTAGCTTGTCATATATTTTAATCACTGTAATATTGCAAATAGAGACATGGGGGGGGGATTCAATAACTGGTAATGTGCCACCAGGCATCACTACATTACCCAGTTATACACATCACGGTAGTCCCGACATTGCAAGTTTTCATGTGCACTTCTATTGGGATGCGATGCAAAACTTGTGATGTAGATGGATGTGATTTGCCATTCAGGAACAGTAAATTGCGTCCACAGCGCTGAATTAAATATACCAAACTTTGGAATTTACAATTGTCTATAAGCTATATCAATTCTTTAACTGTTGTGGTTTATTGTATCGGGAACATATTTGCTTTGTCCTGGAGCATTTTTTTTTGGACAGCTGTATTTTGGAGAGAATTTATTTTATAGCATAGAACATTTTTTATGCAAAAACTAATTACAATTGAACATATTTTGCTTATTTAAAAACGCTTGTATATAACTTTTAATATGTATTTGTTATTGTTCTGTTTCAAAAATTGTCTGTATTCCTTCTTGAAGGAACTGTCAAAATCAAGTTCCAGGCTGCGGTATTTGTCAAATCTTTGAGAAACATAAAATACTAACCAATCAGCTTCTACTTTTATATCTTACAGGCTGTATTTGAAAATTACAGGGACTGATTGGTTGATACTTTATCTTTCACAATTTTATCTCTCTCCAAGCTTTGTTAAATAGTCCCCTACTGCTTGGAACTTGATTGCGACTGTTCCTTCACTTCAAAAATGTTGCTTCCTAAATCTTCCTAAATCCAGATGACTTGCTTATTTGTTTTCTTTCTTTTTTTTTTCTCGAGTACTTTCACACGCAGATTATTCCCTTCATTAAAACCCACTTCATTCTCTGCAGTTTTTATGCAGGCGGTTAAAACATATTTCCTGGAACACACACAAAGGCCTCCTCTGACTTGAAAGCAGGAGTGACACATGGTGGGCCTTCACAAAATTGGATGGTACCTACAGGTTATTTACAGATGGATGTGCTTGTATTTTGTGCAAGTTACAGTTTCTAGACTGATGTACATTACCTTTTTCTTTATAAACCTTCTACCTCATAAAACTCCATAACATTATATTTAGTGAAAGTAGACTATGGGGGTTATTCTGGTTTATGAGTTGGGATGCGAATTCGCATCCTTGCCAGTAAACCAGAACTCATCCTGCGAATGGTGGTACGCCGGACCACCATTCGCACAGCGCGTACGTTTGCATGGCATGCGAATGGATGATTTACATATACATCCTTTCGCATGACAGTGGGAACCTCCCACATCTTTTGTTGGTCGCCAACCATTGAAAGATGTGGTGCGCACACGCATATATATATATATATATATATATAGTCAGGTCACTTTTGTATGCATGTACATTCTCGGTAAAATGGGCGGGCAGCTGACATCCGGTGATGTCAGCTGCCCGCCCACGTCACTGGGCAATTTCATGGGAACGCCCCCAGACGCTATACATGCCCCCCCATGCAAACGCATGTGCACTAATGAAAGGACCTGAATAAGGTCCAATAAGTAGCCAATATGTAGTCTGTTTGTGTAAAAAAGCAAACCAATCAATAAAAACAAAGAGAATACTAAAATCACACATCCTTGCACAAAAGATTTGCACTAAAAACACTGAACTATATCATTAACAACATTGTTCAGTGATGTCACCGGGACCCCTACTAAACATGCAGTCCCTGATGTTATTGTCAGATTGACTGCATGTTCAGGTGAAGGGAGTGCACATCGTTAGTGATACCATGGGTATATATGATATATAAACATAAAGAAGGTGCACAAGGCACCGAAACGGTCCGTCGGGGACCGAGTGCAGACCTGGCTTTAAGATCAACTCACAGTAACGTATATATATGTGTATGCCTGAGGGTGGGGACTATATGTTCCAGACTTAAGTGGTTACAGACTGTGACAAGCCGGATTTATGCCAATGTGAATCTAATTCCCTAAGTTGGATTATAAAGTTTTTTGCTATAAAGCTCTCGTCCAGTGCTGGTTTCTTCCTTAAAGGGACAGGTTCTCTATATAGGATGGCGATGGTATATATTGAACAATATGCACAATATTTATTGTGCATATCGTTAACGAAAATCACATAGTGTGTACCCAGCTTTAGAGAGGCATGGATCATTGGGTTGATAATATTTAGGTTGACCACTATTAGTCGACATGCAGTAGTTCAACACAAGGAAAAGGTTGACACAAGATAGGTCGACATGCGTTTTATTTAGTTTTTTGGTGTCTCGGTTGACATGAACACAGTATAAGTGTCACAATGTCCCCTCGCATGACTCGCTGTGCTGGCCATGCTTCGGGCACACTGTTATATTCCCCCTCCATGTCCACTGGGATGGTAAAGTATGAACAAGTCCTTTTTTTTCTTTCAAAAAAAAAAAGGTGAAAAACGCATGTCGACCTATTGTGTGCATCTGCCTTTGACCATGTCAACCCTTTTCATGTGTCGACCCACTTCCTGTTAACCAATGGTGGTCAACCTAATGGCTGTGGACCTAGTGACTGTATTACACTTTAGAGTTTCTATACCCAGATAATAATTTTGTAGTTTAGGTGTATAATGTATTATACGTAACATCTAATGCAATGGTTTGTGATGTTCTATTTCTTTTTGATGCTGTGTTAAGACGTTTATTTAACAGCATCTAATCTAAATTTGCTTGTGTTGCGTTTCACTAGATCAAATCTTTACAAGGCCCAAAGAGGGTAATTATATGTTATGTACCATGGAAGAAAATATCCTGATTGCACAGGTTTATTTATTAATTATCCAGAAGAGTTTCAATGCTATTCTCTCCAATTACACCAGTAAAGAAGCCCTCCAGTACTGCAAGGCATTACAGTCAAAGTAATATTATTTAGGAATTTTCTAAATTTTCCACACATTTAACTAAAAAATGTGTTTAATCTTTCATAGGTACGTTTTTATCTTTGGGACATAATTATAGCAGCAAATTATTGTGCATAAAGTTTACCATTCGACAAGTATATTATATGATAATGTTAAAATGCAGCTTCCAATCACAGTGCAGGTGAAATACAATCGTGTTTGACATTCAACATGTTCTTGTGGGATTAATATAAAATCGTCCATTGACAGACATGTGACTTCAATGACTGTATGGACCACCCAGGACCTAAAATACATTTTCATGGCACTGCTGCCAACATATCAAAAGTTTAAACCATTTTATTAGTACCAAAAAAAAACCCAGTGCTTCAGAATACAGTATTTGGAGAAGGGTGCCTACTGGCAAGTTCAGCATGATAAATTAACTTTAGTCTTTTATGGTGTGATGGCCGAAAAAGATGAACTATGTATGTAAATTTGAAATCTGTGTTTCCCAGGTTGATATAGTATTTTACTATGCCCCAAGTTTTGACACTGGAAATATGTTTGTAGAAAGCCCTAAAGTTCACTTTTTTACTCAATGTGGTGCAATTCTTTTCATCTATTGTTGTCTAGGATGTATATGTTACTATTTTTTTTTTAAGATAAGCTTTATTTGATTTTTGATTTACTTATTTTGGCTATGTGTGCTCTCCAGAGTCCTGAGGTGTGCAATGCACCTGTGCAGGTTCTAGTTCTGTTATTGCCTCTGTCCTTTCCTGTATGCACCATAAAGGATATCCAGACCTACAACACTTTTTTGCTTGTGAAATGTAGAATAATATTGTTATATCATGCCCGATCTGCCATATAGTGATGGGTGATTGGGGGAATGAAATGTAATCTTTTATAGTGCATATTACTAATTAATGTTGAGTTTGGCAATGTAAAGCACCTACACCTGACTTAACTGATGTGATGCCATGCAAAAAGTCCAGTTGGAGTGCTGAAACTGGCATTTTTTTTCACACATATCAGCACACAACCCCCATATGTGCGGGCAGAAATGCAGGTGCTGGCAATTCCTTCTCAAATGGAGAAAACCATGTACACTGCAGGTGGGGCAGATGTAACTTGTGCAGAGAGAATTAGATTTGGGTGAGTTATTTTGTTTCTGGGCAGAGAAACAACTGGCTGCTCTATTTGTACACTGCAATACAGAAACCAATTTGAAGTTAAACCCCACCAAAATCGAATTCTCTCTGAACAAGTTACGTCTGCCCCACCTGCAGTGCACATGGTTTTGTCCATTTGAGAAGGAATTTGCCTTTGCGAGTGAACCAGAATAAGGGCCTATATTTCAGACCTTGCTTCTGCCTGATCCTTGACTATAATTTGTACACACTGTATACCAGATCCTTTCTACTACTACTTGTCATGCTTCTGGCTAAACCCTAGCTATTGTCTATCTGTACCAGATCCATTCTATGGACACTGCCCAACCCTTTATTATTACTTGCCCACATTGTGTATTAGACAACTGGAACTGTTGTAGACCATGCTTTTGTCTAACGACTGTTGCCATAACTGGCTATAAATTCACTTGCCTGTCAGTATCACATGTGCTGATGTTAAACATCTTAGCACCTTTGAATATCTATTTCATTACTATAATAGGGATATGATGGCTGCAATTGATATTCTAGCCCCCTGTGCATATACAACATTGCAAACCACTTCTCAAGCTCCCTGGTTTGACAACAGTATTAATGAGCTTCAGAAACGGTGGCTAGAGTAGAAAGACAATAGAGAAAGACTAACCTTTTGGAGGACAAGATAAAACTAACAAAGCATATGTAAGAATATCAATCAACAATCACTCGTAAGAAATCGGAGTTCCTGTCAAATGAGAACACAGCAGCAACCAATAGGCCTGTTCAACTTTTCCACACAGTGAAAATGCTTTGCAAGGCAGCATTGCCTGCAGCCTGATGAAACACTGTCCCAGGCAAAATGCAACAAATTTGCAACATTCTTTACCGATAACATATCTACCAACTGGAATCTCAACATTGCTGTCAGAGGAGTGCCAAACTACTAAACCTGACAATTCAAGCCACCTATCTTCATGGACCAGCTTTGACCCAATGGACGTAAAGGACATTGCTGAAATTGCCTATATTTTTCATCCGACTACCTGTGATCTGGATCCTGCCCCCACCAAGCTAATAATAGGATGTATGGCTATAATTGGTCCCGTCTTTACAAAAATTGTTCAATGCTGTTTGCAGACAGGCATTTTTCCTGAATCCCTAAAGCAATCACTTGTTAGACCTCTTCTTAAAAGACCTAATTTAGATCCCAACTGCATGACCAACTACAGACCAGTATCAAACTTCCCTTTTGTAGGAAAGGTTATTGAGAAAGTGGTTGCAAATCAACTAGAAACCCGCCTGACAACGTATGATATGTATGATCCATTCCTATCAGGATTCAAAAGAAGACATAACACTGGCCCTTATTCTGATCGGTGCGGCCCGATCAGAATATGCGGCCGCAACCGTGCAGGCGAATCCCCGCCTTCCATACGGATCGCCACCTGCCGTCCGTACGCGGATATGTGGCGATCCGCATGAAATTGGACGGGGATACGCCTCCTCCATGGTGGGAGCAGCCCCTGCATTCGATGGTCGCCGAACATCGAATGCAGGGCCGCACGCTCCACCAGGTCCCGCAACACAAGACCACACGGACACTTGTCCGTGTGAAATCTTGTATGGGGGCGGGCAGCTGACATCCGGCGATGTCAGATGCCCGCCCCGTACCCACGTGTCACGGCCTTATTACCATGCATACGCCCCGCGTTTGCATGGGAACGCCCATGAAACGCGGGGCGTATGCATAGGGTAATGAGGATAAGTAGCCCCTCACGCCCCTCTACGCCCCCTGTGCGGCGTGTAGAGAATCCTTGCGGCGAATTCGCCTGCACATGCGCAGAGTGACCTCTGCACATGCGCAGTAGATAAACATCGGCGGCCCGTACGCAAGCGGGAATATCCGCATCGATCAGAATAAGGGCCACTGAAACACTGATAACACTGTTATGAAGATGATACACAACTGTACTTGTCCTTTGCACCAAGAACCCACTAACAACCCAAAATGTCTGTCTAGCTGAGCTCTAGGAGTGGATGAGTGCCAGTTGGCTGAGACTGAATCCTGATACAACAGAGGTTCCTTATTATAGTGCCTTAACATCAAAGCACAAGACTGCAGCCTAGCCAACCAACTAGACTGACACTTCGGGGTATGGAATTACAAAACTCTGATCATGTGCAGAATCTTGGCATGGTGCACGATGGTGGCTTAACTATTAAACATCAGATATCCGCCACAATCAAATTCTCATTCTTTCTTCTGATAAACATAGCCACAATCAAACACTTCCTTCCATTCAATATCTGCCAAAAGTCATAAATGCATTTGTATCATCTTGATTAGATTACTGCAATGCCCTCTACCTTGGTCTCCCAGCAAAATATTTGCACAGATTTCAGATTGTACAAAACACAGCTGTCAGGCTGTTAACCAACCATTTCCGTTTTAGCCATATAATTCCCATTGTCTACTCCCTTCACTGGCTGCCTATAAGATGGTGAATTATCTTCAAGATTAACTGAGTTTTAAAACCCTACATGCACAAGGTACCTGAAGCATCTTCTGATTCCATACTGTCTCACCCAATTACTGTGATCTGTAGATTACGGACTTTTAACAGGACCTATACTCTCCTGTGATTTATCTCTGGCTTCAGCTTTTAGCCATGCGGCTCCAACTCTATGGAATTCACTTGCCCGCACAGTTCGACTGGCCCCCACTCTAGCAACCTTCACAAAAACAGACTCAAGGCTTTTCTGTTTACTAAAGCATTTCTATAATTCCCTTAAGTTTCTCCATGCTCTTTGTAGTTTATGAAAAGCTTGTCTGTTCTTGACATGATATTTTGGCATTCTAACTCTTTGTAATCACCAACATTGTTAAACTTATCATCTCTCTAGAGTGTACCCAGCTTTACTGTTGATTCATGTTAGTGAATACCATCGGGGCCTTATTAAGGGTTCTAGCCCCCCTACGCTAATACAGAAAAATTGAAAACCAAACGTTTTTCACTCATATTCCACTAAAAAGCTGTAATAGTCTCCAGCCTCAGCTCCATTCATAATGCACTTACCACCCTAGCAGTGCTGGCAAAGGTGGCAGAGGCATCAGTCCCAGCATCAGCGGTAGAGCTAACCATGGCTCACACATGATCTTCTCTACCAGGTGTCCCTGCCACGCTGACACCCGGCAATCCCAGAAGGCACTGTTGCTCCCACAGTTCCCATGGGAGATCTCAAAAAACCATGCTCGGCCCTATTTCCAGCAGCACCAGGGAGCGCTCTTATCCCAGCACAATCTCTTGTGTCGGCACTGTGCCCCCCCCCCCAGGACCCATTGCGCCAGGCTGCAGGCCAATCTGCCTATTGGTTAATCAGGCTCTGAATGCCCTATACTATATTAAATAGTACAGTATCAGTCTATTTGAATGTCAATTCTGTTGCACAACCCAGAGCATTGGAGTACTAGCTATCTTGATTGACAAAGGAAAATAGCATTAGTCTAGTTATTAATGCTATGATGAGAGGTTGTGTGCGGTCTCCCATTCATCTGCCAGCACCGACCAGTAACCACATGGGTAGTTGTTGCAGCCTGCTCTGAATAATTACTGGTTAAGCTGGCCATACACCTAACAATTTATTGTCCAATCTGGCTGGTTGGATCAAAAATCTGGTAACTAATGGGAGTAGATGACAGTTACCAGATGTTACCAGATTTTTGTTTCAAACAGCCAGATAGAACAATAAATGTTTAGGCGTATGACCAGCTTTGTCTCTTGTATTGAAGAATTAGTAGGGTTTTATTTGCTGGATAGACTTTAAAGTGTCAACAATTAGTTTTCAGCCTTGATTGTTGCGTAAAGCGCTATATAAGAAACTGTTAATAAATTAATATGTATAGACCTGTTTTACTCTTTGCATACTCAGGTACTGTGCACTTGCGTTAAACATGACGGGTGAAATTTAATAGGATGAGAGATTCAGAAAGATAGAGATTTGGTAAGAAATCTCCAGTTTTTTTAAAGCGACAATCATTTACACTGCTAAACCAGTTTGATTTTGCAGTGTAAATGATTGCCGCTTTAAAAAAACCTGGAGATTTCTTACCACTTTCTGAAACTCTCATCCTATTAAATCTCACCCGATATGTTTCTATTTGCCTGAATGTTTTTATCCATCACATACAGTATATGCAAGTCACTGATATAATCAGCTTGCAGTCACTTTGTTTGTAAGGATCAGTGTCATGGGAAAATGCAGCATTCCCATTACACACATAAGGCTCTGTGATGCAATAGTTTGTTCATTAGGGGAATCACATGGGGCCATTGTATGATGTCAGCAGCCTTACTTAGATGTGCCCCCTTGCCCATCATTGAAAGCTCAGTTACAGTGATTTCCCTAGGCTACTGGCCAGGATGATGAAACTGGCCATGCAGCTTTAACCTTAGCTCATTTACAATTTTTTTTAATATCTTGATAAAAAATAATTGTTAATTGTGACATGAAATGTGCTTCTGCCCACCCCTACTACCCCCTGTTTATATAGAGAAAGAGTATTTATTCTAAGTAACATGCAGTGCCTACTGTATGTCCATGGAGTTTTTTTTATTTTTTATTTTTTTTGCTACTGCTGATGCATCAAAGTTGTTATAAAGTTACATTGCGTCATGTGTAATGATGTTTATTATACTGTACACACATCAGGGTGGTTGATATTGAGATGCATAGAATTAGCAATGTATTGGAAATGTGCAGGGTGTCCCTTGGTGGGAACTAGGAGGTATAGTTAATGTTATTAATGTTTAGCTAAAGTTAGATGCATAATGGCACATATTGGAGGCCATACTCTGTCGGTCGTGTCTATAGAAAACAGGTGCAAGGGGTTTAACGAGCATAAACATAAGGTTGCAGATGTAAATAGAGCAAAACAATGTTTCAGCAGCGTGAGACTCTGACGGCCCCCGATTTTAATGTATTCTGTCTAGAGATGGGTCGTTCGCGAACGAACCGGTTCTTTTGAATGGATCCCATGCAAGAACGAATGAGCCGCCGGTCCCAAAAAGGTGATCCGTTTCAGTTTACAATGTATTTTCCTGATCTCAGTGCTGCCACCTGTGGCAGCTGAGATGTACTACCTCTGGAGACTGAGTTCAGTGCTGTGACTACAAGTGATAGAAAGATTAGCTGCTGCTGCTGCTGCCAGGAATGGCCATCGATGGCGATTCTGCACCCAGCCATCGATCAGTGTTTTAAAGCGAGTACCCGCCTAAAAGATCCGCATCTTTTCAATGTGAGCTCCGGCGGATCACGGCTCAGCTTAATGATCCGTTTTGCCCATCTCTACTTCTGTCATTTTGAACACAGGCTGCATGTTTGGGAATTCATACATTGAAGCATTGCTTTTGATGCTCTTATAATTCACATGCATTGCTTTAAGTTTTCATCTGTTTGTCATGTTTCAGATTCCTTTTAATACTTCTTTAGAGTTGGTTATTCAATTTTTTTGCTTGAGATATGAGGAATATGCTTGCTTAGACTGTTATCCAATTCTAAAGGTAAATAAGTGTACTATCCTATTAGCCCCGAAAGCTGGCTAATTGGTTTGCCTATTTCAGGAAGGCAAAAAAGAAAACACACAACATGCCAGTTTTTTTTTTTTACAGGCGCTGCAAAATCGGGGCTATTAAGGCTCCTTCCTTAATACTCTTCTAAAAGAGTTGCGGTGGAAAGTATGCAGGCACACTTGGCATTTTTTGGCCCTCGTGTATGCAGAACGATGATGGGGAAAACCGCTTGGCTTAGAGTCACCCATATACACTGTTCAAGCTATTGTCCTGGGGGTGGACAGCTTTCTATAGCAGGAGGCTATGGAAAGCCATCCACCCTGTCGCTCTTCTACTGGTAATACCAGCAGATGAGCGGCGGCCGGTGATGATGCAAGAACGTGCACCAGCACTCACCGCCATGCAGTAAACACTGGGCGGCTTTTGAGCTGAAAGTTGCTCAAACTGCAAAACTGAGCTGCTTTCAGCTCAAAATCGCCCAGTGTGTATGGGCCTTTAGCCTAGCAGGAACAATTGATGTTATCATTTTGCTTTACATAGAAAATGTACAATTTGGGATTTAGTTGTCTTTTTAAAGGTTTTGTACTATGTCCTTTCGATGTAATGACTTTTTCACAGTGGAGATAGTTTGCTTGTTATAGAAATGTTAGAAAAATGTCAAATTTATTGTATATCTATAAAGAAAATAGGAACATTTGGGTAAAAAGCAAATGTTAATAGCCTGAGCTTATTCATTTCTCTGTGTAAGTTACTTTAAATTGGCAAATCGGGTCTGCAAATGTGCTTTTTTTTCTTCTAGTAGAATGAGCTAATTGACGCCACATATACACTCTACGAACTAGGGCACTGCCAATATCTTTAACGTTATTGGCAGTGCTGCGAAAAGAGCGATCTATGGGTTAAACAATGAATGATCTTGTACATTGGCATCACTGGGACCCACGCCGAACATGCTGTCACTCGTCAGATTTGACTGCATTTTCAGAGGATAGGGGTTAAAGATCCGTGGGAGCATGCATCATTAACAATACAGTTAGTACACACTGAACAATATTGTTAACTATATTGTTATCATGCATGTCGTGCAGTGTGTACCCACCTGTTTAGAATATTTTACCAGTACTGTAGGTAAGGTAAAAAAGCAAACCTATTTAATTGGTGATTTTTTTAAATAGGTGCTATTCCCTAAAGTTGCATGTGACCCTAGATTGTTTCAGCTTCCACATTGTTTAAGTATGCAAATACTTATTTTATCAGTTCTGTTTTCTTCCTGTTTCTGGAACTAATGCTAGGTACACACCTGATGATATAGGTACCCAGCACTTTTGGGAGCTATGGAACCGACGGGGGTGCCAGCATCAGCAAGGCAAAAACACTTGCCGATGGTGGAGCAGCAGTTCTCGTTAGCAATATCATCCATTGTCCTGCATGTACAGGCAATGGAGGACATAGGTAATGAAGGACCCATGGGATTGGGTATCATTAATGATTTACTGCTTGCACGCTAGATGATTTGCTTGAAAATTAAATTAGCTATATCGTTATCATGCATATCGTTTGCAAATATCATGTACACACTGTAGGAATATATAATGGGAATATAATGCTCCCTGCTGTTTGCAGGTATCCAGCTGTTGCTGGTACTACCAAGAGAGCTGGTGAACTAAGGAGCCTGGTGTGCCGTGGAGTATGGCATGAAGATGTGCAGCCAAAAGTTCATCCACACATTCAGGTTTTCCCAGTAGAAGTGGCTGTCCCCAGACTAGGAGTGGAGAAGCCATGGGTACCAGGGAATAGCAGCAGGTCACTGTGTAGAACACATGATGGAACCAGCTGACCTGTGCACACTGTCCCAAATATGTCCTCTCTGGTAAACTGTAAGAGAAGAGAGGTGGGGGCACTCATCATCTTAGATTTAATGCATACAGTAGGTAATGATATTAAGAAATGGATCTCAGAAATCCATACCTGCTGTCACCAACTGACACTTGAAATAGGTCCACATGTCCTATTTCTCTTTGGAGACCTACTTCATTCCTCTCCCAAGTTTCCTAAGGTCCCAGTGCCCTTAAGAAGCTGTCTAGTGGAAGTGCCGGTGGATCCCACCAAGCCAGCGATTATTCTGGGTCTCTTTTTGTCAAAAAAAATCTATATGTAAGGATTATAACAGGGTTGCCTGTTCTACCCGGAAATCGGGTCCCCCTCCCGGCCCCATCCCCATCTCCCGCGAATCGCCCCTTGGCGGGGGTGTCCGTGGGTAAAATGACGCGATTACCATAGGAACGCCCTTCAACAGAATAACCCGTCTGTAGCTCTGCCCCCAAGCCGGCTCTTTTTCCTCCCGGCGATGGCCCCGTCCCCCTGCCTAACAGAACTGGCTGGCAGCTCCGAGGTCGGCAAGTATGGATTAAAATGGAAGAGGTATACAGACTGCCCACCATAGTGAACAATCTTTTATCTTTGATGGTCAACTATGTCTGAGGTTGTCAAAGACCATATCGGTTATCACTACGGTGCATGCCAGTGTTTGCATACTATGTTTAGGCCTCATTCCTTTGTGCACTAAAATAAATATTTATTTTTCTTGTTTTTCTTTGTAAAAGCTCAACTTTCCATTTGTACATTGTTTTAACTGATTTTGTTTTATATGTCAAAAGTTACTATGCCATAAATATACACCGTAAAAAGGAATTTATATTTCTGACTAAATATGGGAAGAAAAACAAATACCAGTGTTTACCTGCAAATTATCTACATAAATTAGTTTTGGAAAATAATTAAAGATTACAGTCCTCCTAAAAGTTCTTATGACTGAACTTTGCAACACACCTTGTTATAAATAACACATCCAAAAGAACTTACTAGAGATCAAGTTTTGGGGTGAAATACTGTATGTATCTATGTAAAAAATTTAATCTATATATTTGAAAAACAAATTCAGTCATATAAACCCAGTATAAATGGAAAACCCACAAAGTAATGGTAATTGCCATATGTGCCATATGTGCCATATGTGCTTAAATGTGAACTGAGGAGATGCACTTAAAATGGAACTTGATATTTGAAGGGGTGTGGTATGCGGCTTCGACAGCCGGGATTCCGATGGTCACTATACTAGTACGTTGGTTAAAAATGAAACGGTACTTGTGTATTAGCAGGGCGCCCACTAAGCTATTCGCTTTTCTGCATAGTGAAATCACATCGAATGCGGTTTCTGTGCCGTGCGATGCGATCTCACTAGATAATAAGGTGCCCATACACGCTGCTATTGCACTGTGCTGTGCGTTTTGTACTTTACAATGTTGCTGTGCAATTTTTCCAGTTGTATGCTATGCGATGTCTAATTTGCACTGTGCGATGGGGTGGGATGCAATGCGATGTGTAATTTGCACTGTGCGATGTGATTTTCCTTTTTTGAGCCTTGCCGGGCTCGCTGCGCTCGCCACGTTTTGGGGTGACGTGGATAGTGGGGGTGTGCATGGGTGCTTTTAAAATGAAGTACCATCACATCTCATAGCATGGGTGCTTATACAATGAAAAATAGCATGCGATGCGATCCGCGGGCAGGGGTGCACTAAAAATTAACTAAGGAAAATCACATTGCATCGGATTGCACAGCAAAATTGCATGCAATGCGATTTTCCTACGGTGCCGTACATATGTAAATGGGGCGCCCTGCAAATACACAAGTACCAATGAAACTTTTTTATATTATATGACTTTATTTTTTGGGGTAAAATGTTTTCAATTCATGCTACCATCTTTGGTATTGTTGGAGGTGGGCACGTGGTTTCCTTAGCAGTATACAAAAATAGTTGATCAGCATTTTTTTTCTATATAAAGGGATTTGGCTACATACAGTAGGTAAGGTGGTAATACTTGGTATACTCATGTGACCTCTGGGTTAGCCCAGGTCACCCATAGTAAATGGTGTTCTACTTACTGATAGTAATGTCATCACGAAACCGAGCAGGGGTCTCTGACTACAGTGAACATCTAGGAAATCCCAGGAGTTTTACCAAGTCGACACAAACACTCACATTACAATATAATTAAAATCCAAACAATAAAGCACACACTATCACCCCTTCGAAAATGTTTGCTATCTGTATTGCTAAGATTCCATATTTCCTGAGAATTATCAACCTGTACTGAACATGCAGTATACAGCTTGTCATTTATTTATTTATTTGCAGTTTCTTATATAGCGCAGCAGATTCCGTTGCACTTCACAAATGTTAACAACACTGAAAGAACAAACTGGGTAAAACAGACATACATGGAGGAAGGAGAGCCCTGCTGCATGCTTACAATCTATAGGAAAATTGGAGAGAAACATAAGGACAGGCATCAGTAATAGCTTAGCAGTCCCACAAAGTTGCAATTCCAGAAAGCCATTTAATTTCCTTGTTTGATTACACTATAGCCAATGAAAAATATTGCAGACCCTTTTATATGTTATATCAAAATATTTTGGGGTATTCAATTACATGCCGGATTTTTCGAGAGTCGAAAAATAGTCATATATCGCCGTTTTTAAGTGAAGTTAAATTCGACCTATTAAATTAGAGTGACGATATTTCCACTGTCAAAAAATCTGGCACAGCCGAAAAACATATGCATCGACCATTTTTAAGTAATGTTTTAATATTTTTTATTTATTTTTTTGTTATTTAAAGAGGGAAATTGCAGCAGAAAAACATGTCTAAAAAACATCCGGTAATGGCCGCAAATGAATAGTAAAGTCTAGCTGAAAAAAACGGACTTAATTTAATACCCCCTTAAAAAGGTATTTATCAAAGCATGGATAATGATAAGTGGAAAAGTTAGTGCTTTTTATCTCTTCACTTTTTACCGCTCTGCTTTGATCAATACCCCCATTAAGTGAGATACACACCTGAAAGATTGTACAAATGGGCCCCTCACATGGAGCAATATTCAGCCACTTTTTGAACGATTTTACATAATTTTACAAAATCACTCCGAAAAATGTTTAAACATCACTGTGTGTGTAGCCCACACAGATATGCAAATGCATGGCCCCGCAGGACTCAGATTAATACCCGCCATGCTGGTCAATTCAACAGTGGTCACTCAGAAGGCACTGCACATATCTGCATGTGTGGTGGCCTTCTGAGCGATCACTCAAGCCGCTGCAGGAAGCCATACTTACCCGCCCTGGAGCCGCCGGAGGAAGCTGTCCATCACCCTGGAGCAGCTTTCACCTGGAGCCGCCGTGCCTCACCCACAGTCTTCATTCTGCACTGTCTGCAGGAGTGAGGACTTGGTAAGTATTTTTTTCCACTGTGCCACCAACGTTTACCTGTGTCTGTGTGGACCCCCAATATATCAACGACGATTATGTGTTTAGACGGGTAGGGAACCCCTCATTATACCACCAACAATTATGTGTTATGGGGGGGTGGGGGTTCTCTTATATCACCAATGATTATGTGTTTAGGGGGGTGTGAGGAAGATGGTGCACTGGCTACCAATGTGTTTTATATTAACAATCAGCCTGGTACCCACTGTCTGCTTCAGCTTTATTGTGGTATCCTCGTTCCCCCAGGGACCTGGCCAGGGCAGACCAGCAACAGAGGTAATGCTTTGGCCGCTGGACCTTATATAATAAGCGTCCCCCGGCTGTGGCATTACCCTGATGGCTGTTTGATCCCAGTGCTGGTTTCCAGAATACGGGGGACCCTTACTCCTTTTGTCCCCTGTGTTTTGGAAACCAGGATCGGTCCAAGAAAATATTCCCCTAAAGACGCCTAAACACTTTCTGTGAGAGATTTGAAATCTCTCATTATGAATCTCTGGTACAAATGTTCATTATAGTCAGTCACTACTGAATTTTCATTCGGATCTGAATAATTATGGAGGGAATTAAAGATTGTTAAAGGTGTCATTTAAAAACACTATTGGACAAAAATCTCATATCATATACACACTATAAAATGTGCCCAATCTCTCCTCTTTCTTCCACGTCATTCGATGGTCGTCAACCATTGAATGGTGTGGATGTTCCCCCACAGCCTGCGAATGGATGTTTTTGTAAAACATCCATTTGCAGCCCATGCGAGCATACGCGGCATGCGAGGGGGAGGTGGTGGTGGTGGGGTGACCCGGCATTCACAGTGTGGCGTCTGGTGGACTCAACTTGCGAATCAACCAGAATAAGGTCCAGTTTTCACCTATCTTTATCTACAAGTGTAATGGGGTTTTCCCTACAAATATCTTCACAACGGTTGTATGTATACTATTATTATTTGTACCTTGTTCTACCATATTGGGGTGTCTGTATATCATTCATAGCCATCCATGTACCTTTGTGCTTTTTGTTACTCGAGAGTGCACAGTATGGCTCCATGTCAAGAACCCAACCCTTTGTGCTATTCTATTGGGATTGCTGCAACTGAAATCAGTGATCCCAACCAATGGAATGACACCTGTAAGCCTAAACAAAAATCTACATTCTAAATCAGAGGCTGCTTCTACTGAATTATGTCTACGCTATGATAATAGTAATATTACTAATATAGTAATAAATGCACCTATGCACATCCATGATCAGTGTCGTACTGGGGCATGAAGGGCCTATCTTGCCAGTATAGCTCTTCCTGCTTTGATTCTATACCGAGGCAAGGCAGGAAGCAGTAGTGACATTATGTCAAAATGAAAGTTAAAACTCCCCTCTCTGGCGATACCTATCCCTGGGATTTAGCTGTCCCTGCTCTGGTGAGTAGACAAGGACACCAGCAGCTGTCAAAAACAATAGCTGCAGGTGTCATAACAATCAGTGCTACATTGCCCGGCATACCAGCATGTTGCCTTGTAGATGGCAGTGCTGATAATAATGGGGGCACATGAGACCACCAGCATTTTCTGGTATTCACTTTTTTTGTTACATTGGGAGAACTGGGGCACTGATACCACTTCTTCCCATAATGATTGTTAATACATCCACCCCTATGTATTTGACCAGAAAACTGTCTTCTCCCAAGAAATGTGTATGTGTGTAGGAAATGGACAGCTGTAATGATCCTGGAGTTAATACTGAATATGCTAACTATTCTCTCTTTATATATAGTGAACGTGTCAGCCCAGTTTCTCCAAGGGAAAACCATCTGTTCACACAGTTTGTGTAAATAATGATGAGAATGAGTTAAACTGTGGTTCAAGCTGTATGTGTTTTTTCCTCCCAGGACACATTTGGCAAGTTAGATTGTCTAAACTGAACCTAAGGAACACTGAATGCATGTGCTTTTACTGTGAGACTAATACAATACAATCCATATTTATATGTTACTGGGACAAGAAAAGAATAAATGTACTGTTTTTGTTCTATGTCATACTCAATATTGGAGGATTTGGCATAGTGTTAAAACAACATAAGAACATGCAATGTATTTTACTATATATTATGCAATTTGCATAGTGTGTACCCACAATAGCGCATTCCTTGCAGTCCTTTCCTTTGGCATCCCATCTGATGGGACAATCCCACAAATGATGGTATGCAGTTACATGCGCATGTAATGATATATCAAGCCATCATAAAATATATTGTGCAGTGTGTATTTCGGCGCAGTGTGCTGTTACAAGGCATCTTTCTGTCAACTGAGATACCCCATTTGCGGGTCCCTGCCGCAGATGGGAACTAGACCGTCTAGCTCCCATCCACGGCAAGGACCCCGCCAATGATTTCGCATTCTCCTAACAAGCCCTGCTGCCTCCTGACTAGGAACGCGCTGCCTGGACCCCCAGTGCCCCCGATACAAGCTGCACAGACAGTCCGCAGAGCGCAGCCACACAGGGGAGCCTCCATCTTGCGTGCTACCTGTCCTGTGCGGCTACAGAGGCAGGATCCGAGGCTGCTGACCGGCACTTACACGCACAGCCCCGCACCCTGCAGTGTGCCCGCTGGGAAATGGGGGTGATGCCGGGCACAAGCTGACACGCCTTGGGGGAGGGGGGGCAGGAGACGCACACACAGAAGCTTTCCTACATGCCATTAGCCGGGACTGCGGGAGCAGCCGGAGACAGATGCAGGGAAGGAGGACCACAGGCTTGGCTGCCGGGACACAGAGGCGGTGTGGTGCTGCTGGGGTAAGAATACCAGGGGAGGGGGGGAGGAGCGGGGGTGCCAGGGGAGGAGGGGAGAGCGAGGTAAGGGGGGGGGGGGGGGCAGGACAGGTACCAGGGGAGGGGCGGTATATTACTGGTGAATTACCGTTTTTGTGACTTTCAAAACGGGTTCAATGTGAAAGGTACAAAAACGGTAATTAACCAGTAATATACCCTTTACAACAGGCAGTGTGAAAGGGTCTTTATGGCTCAGAGCCATTTAAAGTCCGGTTTACAAATACCGGGTCATTACCCGTTTAGGCATTGGGAAAGCAGCATTAATGTGCTAACCACTTATAAATGTACCTCTATCCTATGTGTATCAGCAGTTCCAACTGTTACTTGATTTTCAATTGTAGAGGACGTGATTCCTCCAGTCCTAAACAGAACTGTTTCTATTTTGAGTTGGAGAGTTCAGAGTTCAGAGTTGCTTAGAACTATGCTCTCCTATCTATCTATCTATCTATCTATCTATCCTGTATATATAAATATGCCCTTATTTTGCTCGCTTCACAACCATAGTGCATTTGCACAGGGACCGATGGTGGTGCTGTGCGCCTGCGCATTCCTGTACACGTGTAGATTGTTCGAGGGGTGGACCCAGGACAGTGGGCAGAGAAGGGCGGTGGGGGGCCCCATTACCATATCGGAATACCCAGCTTTTCATGGGCGTTCCCATGAGAACGCTGGGAATTCTTATGCTAATGAGGCCATGGTGCGGGTGCAGTGGGCGGGCAGCTGACATCAACGGATGTCAGCTGCCCACCAATTTCCTTCCCAGCGTGCACGCATAGGTAAGTGACTTGAAAGTCACTTTTATATGCATGCATGCATGCATGCATGCACCACATCTTTCGATAGTCGGCAACCATCAAAAGCCGACCATCGAAAGATGTGGGTGTCTCCCCCCTGACCTGCGAATGAATGTCGCATCCATTCGCATGCCCTGCGTGTGAATTGTGCTTGCCAGCCAAAGTGTCGCCAGCCAATCATTCCCAAGGTGGGGTTTGGTGGACTCTCAAGGCTGTGAATTAGACTTGCACACCTTTACAAAGGGGTAATCAGGCACTGAAATGTTGTTAGTTTTCTGCACTATAAAATTTGCTATTTAAACTATCGTGGAGTACCGCTGTTTGTTTACGCCGTTAACAAAATTATATATATATATATATATATATCTGTATGTTTTTTTTTTTTTATATATATCTCTGTCTCTGTAAGCTTTGAGCTACTTTTTATCAAGTGAATGTAAAGCCTTGTAAGAGGCACACGATCAAGTGAGTAGACCATAGTTCTATTAAATCACCCTTGTTCAAGACAGATGGCTGTTTTCAACAGGTGTCACTTTAATTTCTAATACGTTGTGCTGGGACTTCCAGAGGCTCACAAAGAGGTTGTCCAAAGCAGGTGGCATGCTATGCTTTTGTCATTATCAAGATCTCTGGAAGCAGCTAATTATTTTCCCAGGCACTGGGAACACATGTAAGCAGAAAAAATGCGCTACAGTATGTCTTATCTTCACATTTGAATTCACATTAAAGACTTTCTGTTATCACCTATCTTTAACCAGAGAACACATGTGACCCTGTTAAACTGCTCAATGAGATACAACACCTGACAGCATGAATGCCCTCTTGCATACGTGTGTGTGTGTGTGTATACAGTATGTATACTGTATGTGTGTGTGTGTGTGTGTGTGTGTGTGTGTATGTATGTGTGTGTGTATATATATATATATATATATATATATATATATATATATATATATATATATATAATATATGTGTATTATGTATGTGTGTGTGTGTATATGTATAAAATATATATATGTGTGTGTGTGTGTGTGTGTGTGTGTGTGTGTGTACATAGTATAAATTGCATGTATGTTTGTATGTATATAATGCCATCAGGAGGGATCCCGGCATCACTGAGGATGCTGGCGGTTAGGCTGCGAGGAGGGAGGTACATTTCAGGCACTACTCTGATGAAAGTTATTTGGATATCGATATACCATGGTCTATAATGAATTTTAAATATTAAAGAAATAACATTTGGAAAAAACTGTTGAAATGCAATGAAAATACATGCACTTGTTAGATGCCACTGCTATGCTTGAAAGAGTTAATATACCCACAATCCAAATAATGCGCTGATCTCCCTTCATAGCGTAACATTTCTGTGGGGTGGTGTTTTTACGGGTTAATAACCACAGTTGTGATCAGTGGCATTTCAAATACATTTTTATGTTTTGCAGACTTAAAGTATTATTGCTTGAGAATGCAACAGTTTCTTGGTTGAAAAAAAAAAATACTGCATTCAAAGTCCCATTTGACAATCTTGAATGTTTTGTGGAAACCCAAGGACTCCTGGGAGAGCATGTCATGTCTCCTGTATTCCACAGATTTCTTTGTGAAATGGATGAGATGGGGCAAGATGACGTGATTCTCTGTGAATCATATCATCATGTTCTCCTTCCTACATGATACTGCTATTTGTGACAGTGGTCAGTAATAGAGGAATGGCAATAATGATGGTATTTGCCAAGGATCTGTAATGCTCACGTGGGGGTTATCTCAAATTTAACTAAAATGGTATTGTGTTCCATTAGCTAAAGAGCAACTTTTATGCCCCTTTCAGACCGCACTTTTAAAACGGTAAATTGCCGTTTTTTTACCGTTTTAAAACGGTAATGTGTGCGGTCTGAAAGGTCCAGTCCCACTTAACCGGTTAGAAAATGCAGTTTTTTCTAACCGGTTAAAATGCAGGGTCCTACCCGTTTCTGAACCGGTATTTTAGCCAAAAAATCGGCTCAGAAACGGTATTTAGGACCCAGCCAATGAGCTGGGTCCTAAATTCAGCACAGTGAATACTTAATGAGCGCTCATTAAGTATTCACAGCACTGGAGCCCCCCCCCCGCGCGTGTCGACACCCCCGCGCGCGTGTCGACGCCCCCCGCGCGTGTCGACGCCCCCCCGCGTGTCGACCCCCCCCGCGCGTGTCGACGGCCCCCCGTGTCGACTTACCCCGTGCCGGTATCTCCGTTGTGGTTCCCGGCACTGCAGCTCAGTATGCTCGGAAAGCACTTATGAAAAAAGTGTCTTTCAGAAAATGGCTGCCCCCATACGGAAGACAGTTTTTTTAAACTGGGTTTCCTATGGGGCAGCCATTTTCTGGAAGACACTTTTTTCATAAGTGCTTTCCGAGCATACTGAGCTGCAGTCCACAACGGAGGTACCGGCACGGGGTAAGTCGACACGGGGGGGGGGCGCCGACATGCGGGGGGTGGGGGGGGGCGTCGACACGCGCGGGGGGCGTCGACACGCGCGGGGGGCGTCGACATGCGCGGGGGGCGTCGACATGCGCTCGGTCGACACGCGAGGGGGGGGGGGAGCTGCACGGAGGGGAGTGCTGAAGGCTGCACTGGCTTTAACCCTGTATTTGGAAAGTTTCCAAAAACGGGTCTGCCAGTGTCAAAAAATCGGCACTTAAACGGTAATATACCGTTTAAGTGCTGCGGTCTGAAAGGGGTTTTATCTGGCAGACCCGTTTTTGGAAACGTTTCCAAATACAGGGTCAAAGCCAGTTATGCGGTCTGAAAGCAGCATTACTAACCTCTAAAACTAAATATCAAAATAAATATAATCTGTTTAGTAGTGCCCCTTTCCCACTGCAGCTAAAAAACGGAAAATTGCCGATTTTCAGCGCAATTTACCGTTTTAAGGCTGCAGTGGGAAAGTGCCAGAGTTGAAATACCGTTTAAAGCTAAATGGTATTTCAACCCGTTTCAAGTCCTACACGTTAAAATAACGTTTAAGAGGCAGTGGGAATGCCTCTTAAACGTTATTTAGCCTCCAGGCAGTCCCAGTGCCTGATGAGAACTAGTAGTTCTCACTTTGTGCATGTGTAATGAGTGCACGTGCATAATAAAGAGCCGCTCATTACATATGCGCATATTTAATGAGCGGCTCATTAGTATGCACGTGCACTCATTACATATGCGGAAAGTGAGAACTACTAGTTCTCATCAGGCACTGGGACTGCCTGGACCCTGCATGGACCCCCGCTGCCTCCCCACTGCCCTGCATCCCCGTGCAGGTAAGTACAAGGATAGGGGAGGTTGGGCACAGGGCAGGTATGGGGGGTTAGGCACTCTTTACACTTGGGGGGGGGGGGGGGATTAGGCACTCTTTACACTGGGGGGGGGGTTAAGCACTCTACATTTTACACGGTTCACTGCAATGGGAATGGTACTTAAATGGTATTTAAAACGGTAATCTGCTGCAGTGGGAATGCTAATACCATTTTAAATACCATTTAAGATTACATTACTTTAAACTGGTCTGCAGTGGAAAAGCAGCATAAATGTGCATTTTAGCCCCAAAAACACAACATCATTTTAGATAATATAGCATTGGAGTGCTTTGTGTATGATACAAATACAGCAGTATTCTTGTGACTCCCGTACAATATAAAGCTTTTTTTTATCCCAACTAGGGAAGCCAATCCCAGGGAATTTTTTCAATCCCAGAAATTAGGATTGGAAAAATGCCCAATCTCTGGATCCCGGGATTGGCTTTCCTACAAAAAAACTGCCCAGCCACCCCAAATATTTACCTACATGTGTGGGTGCAGCCGGGAGCCGAGTGGTGCGGCCAGGAGCCTGGTGGGTGGGCTGTGCATCTGGGAGCCGGGCAGGACATAGAAAAATGGGGTGGGTGGGCAAGCAGGCTGTGCCGGCGCCTAGGATCAAGACCGGCTATGCGGGCGGTGCGGCTGCGTGGTCTGCACAGTGTGACATTATAGTGATATCCTCACCTGTGTTACATTAATTGTATGAACAATTGTGACCTCTGAATCTATAGAATCACCCAGAACATCGTGACTGGACAAATTCAATCCACCATGGTGTCTGAAATTTCTGGGGCATAGATATATAGGTGCCCAAACACGGTGTAATTGTTACTGGGACATGCATATATATTGCAATGTTGTCCATTATGCGTTTCAACTAGATTGCATTGCATCTAGTTCAAAACTCATGTGATATGCTGCAACAGCTTGCGTTTTTGAACTAGATGCGATATAGTTCAAAAGGTATGTGCTGCATATACTTTTTGTACTTCACGATGTGATGTGCACTGGAGTGCACATCGCAGGCCCAAAACGCACCGTGTGTGGGCACCTTAAGGCGGCAGTAGTATTGACAGTTGATAGACACTCACATCTGCTGCAATCACTAGAAAGCTAGTCAGTACCTTCTTGCTTCTTTGAAGAACCAGATGGCACTGTGCTTATTTGTTGGGTGGAAATCGCTGGATAGAAGAAAGTGGACTAGCAGTCTAGGCTCGACAGACAGGATAGAGAGAGGTATAAATGACATAATCTTGGTGCTTTTGACCACTTGTCTACACTGTTGGTTTACCTGGGAGATTCCTGGCAATGCCTAGGGCCATCTCCAAGTCCAGGCGCTGTATCCTGAATATCCTATTGGTTGACCACAGTGGCCAACTGCATCTCCCCTCTGGGAGCTCCAGACAATTCAGTTCGATAATGAAAAGTGAGAACACTGTAATTCCTTATAAATAATACTGTTCTGTATTGCAGCTATGGTAAACCTGTTTATAGTACAATGGCTAAATCACTCAATTCACATATAAACCTTCTACTTTATTGCTTTTATGTAGTGCCTGATCTACAAATTAATGTTTCTATGTATTTGTTTCACACCATATTATCACATAATGAAACACACAAATAATTAGAATTTGGATCGTTATCAAGACATGTTTACCAGTTTATTTAGTATTTACAGGACCAACAGACATGATAAAAAAAAACAAGCGCTTACAATTAATTACAAATCTTGTATTGTTCTGTGAATAACGTGAGATTGTTTTTGTCACTTTGTGCCTCATTCATGTCACATGCTGAGTGAGCTTTACAAATAGCAGAGATTTCAGAATAAATTAATCATTAACTATTAGCACCAGGTGTAGCTCTTCCCTATGAAGTGTAAACAACACAACACATCTAGTTGTTGCTCAGTAGGTGACATTTATAAAACAGTTCACTGTCAAAACATCTGCAGAGAGAATTCAGTTGAAAAATGAATTTGTGTTCCCACACCATACAGTCCTTAAAAAAAGAAAGTTTTCAATATTACCAATGGTACCAGACAAGTATACCCTCTATTGCCCCTGATCTTCACCTTGGTCATTGAGCCTTTAAGGGGGTATATTTGCTTAAGGTAGACTAAAATTAATTTTAAATGAATCTACTGATATGTCCTCATAAATCTTTGCTACAGTAGTGCCAAACAGCCCCTCTTGGCATGCCAGGCACTTGAGAATCTTCCAGCATATTTTTATTATTTTTTGTTCAATTAATCGAATCGGATCCAACAGCGGTACATCGTGGATGCATTTTAGCACCCGCAATGTATTGGGTCAAATCCCTAGGTGTGTGCCAGCTTATTTTAGGAGCCAAGGGATCAGGTATACCCCCCCCCCCCCCGCGCGCCAGATTGAAATCCTGCCCCGAGCAAGCCTGCAAATTGCTTAGCAATGGTGTATAGAAAATTTCAAAGGCGCAGTGCAGCCAAGCATGGGGTATTGATGGGGGAGATGGCTGCCTGGTCCTATTCAATGCTGTCTTACTCGACAGCATTGAACTGGGGAGCTCGGCAGAACGAGCCTGACTTCACAAGCAGTCTGGCTCCTTCTGCCGAGAACGGCCGGGAAGGGACGAGCTTTCAAGTGCAGCTCACGGCCATGCCCCCTTCTTGCCCCGCTGCAGGGTCGAGCTGACATAGAACAGGACAGGGTCACAGCTGTTGAGTAAGCTCGACAGCCGTGACCCCAGATTGAATACCCCCCTTAAGGGTGTCACCAAACAATTTGTGCACAAAATTAGTAAAGTGAAATAAAGTAACATGAAGATTGATAATGTTGTTATTCTTGATTTTTCCAAAAACATGTTGTCCATAATGCAGAATAAAATGTGACCGTGCAAAAAAAGAATATGATATGTGTCCGATCAATAAAGTTTTAATAGTGTATGTGGAACAATGAAAGATGGTGATGTGTGCTGCATACCAAACTCACAGTGTAAGAATGATGCGCTCCTCCCTTAGCGGTTTCTTTTTCTCTGGTGTAAATTCGTCAGGAACCTCTTTCAGTGGGATGTTTGACCAATATTGTACTTGTCCAGATGATGCCAGTAGTTGTAAAGATTGGGCCAGATGCACTAAGCTTCAAAAAGTGATAAAATCTAATATGATAAACAGCCAGCTAATCAGCTCCTACCTGCCATGTCACAGGCTGGGTGTGAAAAATGTCAGACAGGAGCGGATTGGTTGGTTGTTTATCACTCTCCATTTTATCACTTTTGAAGCTTAGTGCATCTGGACCTATGTAACAAAACAATGTGTGAACCTATTCCCAAATGTTTTAAAATTAAGGGCCTTTTTCTGATTGAATCGGACGGATGCATATTTTGGAAGGGCACGACTGTTCTTAACCCTGCCTATCGTACAGATCGCTCACGCGTCCGAATGCAGTAGGATGCCGAGCGAATGGACCACGAGTGGATGTTTCATGTGAAAACCCACTCGATGGACTGTGGGAAACACCCCCCCCCATTCTCCGATGGTCGCCAACCGTCGAATGATGGACCGAACGGTCAGGCAGCCATGAGTGCTCCAGACCACTCGGACAGTTAGCCGTGTGAAAGCAGGTATATGGGCGGGCAGCTGACATCTGGCTATGTCAGCTGTCCGCCCCCCACATGTGCGTCATGGCAGAATTTCCATACGCACGCCCAGCGTTTTCATGGGCACACCCATGAAACGTGGGGTGTACGCATATGGTAATGAGCCCAAACAGCCTTTCACGCCCCTCTCCACCCCCTGCTCGGATGGTCCCGTACGATCATTTTCTGCACGGAATTCACACCATGTTCGGACGTGCAAGGCGTATGCACATGCGCAGAAGCGCCTCTGCAAATGCGCAAAAACAAAACATTGGCTGTTCTTCCGCACACTAACCCATCCAATTCAACCAGGCCCTAAGTGATTTATACATAATTGTTCAATCAGACAAAGTTCGGGGAGTACCTCACACACCACAAAAGATGAGTGGCATTCGCACATAAAGGTATCTTTGTGTGGTGCTGGGAATATATGTGTACATGCGCATCAGAGTATGAGCCATCTGAAGCTCAGACTCTTCATTGCTGCTGGCAAAGAGGAGGGGGCCTGGATGGAGGAGACTGCATACGAGCCTCCTCTCTTAAAATTTCCCTGGTATGTATGGATCAGGATTGCTAATATGCAGTCTGTATTCAGTGCTTTTTGTCTAGGAAAAAACTTCCAGTACTAAAGGTAAATGAAAATGTATAGTAGTCTTGACGCTAGACAAGTCTTCAAGTGCTTATTTTGTTATTTTCTGCAATGATGTAACTGATTTCTTTCTGTGTCCAGAATGAGTTAAGAAAACAAAGATAGAAAATGTTAAATAAAAGGGTTCAGTAGTAAGTAATAGCAAGAACAGCACCATGAAAAAAAGCACCATCCTTACTACATATAAAGGTGTTTACTACTCACATTATATACTTAATACTGTAGGTATAACCCAGGAAGAAATAATGGTAGTAAGCAGCAGCTGTGTGATGCCAGGTTCATAGACCTCATTATTTTATATGTATATTTTCTTATATAGTTTTTTTTTTTTTTTTATTTCATACTTTGCAGGATTTATTTTATATTTTACAGACAGATTATGTTGCTTTTGTAAAGTTCCCTATGGAGTTACAGCCATACTGTAATTCCTTGTTTTTAAGTCTTTAAAAAAAGAAAAAGAAACAACAAAAAATATTTTTAAGGACATATACTGAAGTAGCTTGAAAAATGGTGTTTTTGTTGTGCTGAAAAAAAACATAAAGGCAGAGAAGACACACTTCTTCCTCTCTGTTCACTTTGAGATAAACATTGTTGCCTGGGGTCTTATTTTAAGGATTAATACCAACATAATCATCTAACTGGAGACCGTTCTATCCCACGATTCCCAGTGGTTTCTTCTCAAACAACCGTAAAAAATGACTCCACTTGTTATTGAAAATGTTGGTTTAATATGTTTTATATAACCACCCTTGGCTTTTCTTTCTGCAAAGAATCCATATTTGGGTTTTAGTGACTGGTAGCTCTAATAAACATGCCCCTGCAGAACATAGACATTTTTATTTTTATTATGTTTTATATAAAACAAGGTACTGTAGTTTGCTGGGCTTTACAAAAGGAGATTAAAGCAAACGTGTGTTGCTGACAATACAGGAACATAATAGATGGGAAGGCTTTGCTCTTTGGGGATTTATAATATAAAAACCAAGTTGAGTGATGCAGAAGGCTCATGTGCATATATTGGACAATGGACCAGCCACATGAAGAACTGCAGGGGTGAAATGCAATAGGGTGAGAGATTTGGTAAGAAATCTCCAGGGTTTTTTAAAGCGGCAATTATTTACATTGCTAAATCAAACTGATTTTGCAGTATAAATGATTGGTGCTTTAACAAACCCTGGAGATTGCTTACCAAATCTCTCTTCCTGATTCTCTCCCCCCAAGAGTAAAATTATTAAAAGAAAAAAGAAACCTTGTTTTATTTACAGAAAATCAAGTTTCATGGTGGATCAGGTGCAGGGGTCTATAGATACCATCTTTGGAGGTAGTTCACATGGCGGGGGTGGTGGAAAAAAATAATATTTTAAGTATTACATTTAAAAAAAAAAAAACATTTACAACACAGTTTGCAGTTTCAGATTTTTTGTTCATTTGTTTAAATTTTTACTATTAAAGTTATAATGAAATACTGTTTCTCAAAATGCCATTTAAAAATAGATTTGCAAATGGACATGATTCAAATTAATTGAGTTTGAGGTTTTTTTTCTGACCCTCCCATCTCAAAATAATGAATCTCCTGAGTGTCGCGCTATCCCTTAAGGGTCTTAATTATTTGCAGCAATCCTTTAATGAGAGAGAGTGAGGATCTGCGTGGCCTTAAGCTGAACAGCTTGGGGGGTTTTATGTGTTGGTTTTTTTTCCTTTTTATTTATTTATTTTTTAACAAATTTACAGTTTTATTTAAATCAACTAGCTGTGGTTGGTAAGGTGTTGTGGTGAACCCTAATTTTACCATTTTAGGGTGTTGGCAATGTCTAGTCCTTTTGGGCATTCTCCTTTTGGTCTCTGTGGATATATTTACTATAGTAAACACTTTTCTGATGTAACACTAGACACCTGTTGCAAATCATTTTATGTATTTTCTGATAAATTATTGAATTAATATTTAGGAGCCTTAATATTTGCTTCCTCCTGTCTACTGTAATACACAGACGGCGAGATGTATTCTCACTGACCATTCTTACCATTCTCATTATTCTCACTGACCGTCATTTGACCTGCATCGCCCATTTAAGCAGGTTTCACTCTCTGTGGCATGTATTATTATTCTGTATGCTGCCAAAGAGGGAGAGTGTGAACTAATCTTTCTGCAGAAGTTCACTTTCTCTCTGGCTGCATTGACCCTACGCTTGCAGACAGTCTGTGCATGTGCCAGTCAGAAATCCGCCAGTGGCACCGACCTCTTATTGCAAAAAAGAAAAAAAAAATTTTTTTTCTTCTTCACAATCTCTGGCTGTCAAATCAGACAGCAAGATCAGTTCTGTGTGGTGGGGCAATGACCACTGCAGTTGTTGGAGTGGTCAGTACCACTGACCATTCATATATTGCCTAGCAAATGGGTCTGTGAACTCGGGAGTTTCCAGAGTCTAACCCAGCTTCTTACTCCATTCAACCTGGGTCGGACCCGGGTCTGCCCTGTTTACACTGAACCTGGGTCGGCCCTGCTTTTCCCTATGGATGAATAATGACCATTTTAGGGCTGATAAACTGCCAGCCAACCTTCCCTCAATGATTTAAAATAAAATTTCAATTAAACGAAATGACAAGTTAGCGCTGAAAAATGTTGGTTTGTTTACCTTGGCAGGATTCCAGTGTAAATGGCCCCGGGTTGGCCCGTTTTTTTACACCGCAATCTCAATGATCTGTGCATGGTTCAATGGTATTCGCCAGCCTGAACCTGGTCTACATTTGCGAGTTGTATACTTTGTAATGGGAAAACATCTGGATGCGAATTGTAGCGTGTGAAAAAATCGACAGGTCAAAATGTGTGAATTCCGCAGAAAAAAGTGTTTTTTTTTTTTTTTGCATCTTATCAAATGTTTTCCTATATCCATTTATAAAGAACATATAAAACCTATGTTTGAAATGTAGAGGGGTATTGTGTATAGCTCTAGGGTTCCAGAATCCGTTTTAAATTAAGATACTATTAAAGATGATCCCAGTAGAGCTGGTATAGACAATTTCTTATAGTATTTAGAGACTAGTAAAACTATATTTCTACTTTAAATTTGTCTTGACTGTTCCACTACACCTCAAGAAGTGATATACTAGATAGTTGTATTAGTTTTCTCACAGTCTTTAATTATTTAAGTACTATAAGAATAAGTTGTCTCTACCAACTCCACTGGGACTAGCCTTAATAATTGATTAATTTAGACAGGAGAGTTTTATGAAAAGATGGCAACGGGAGTCTCCGTTCCAGACAGAGGGAGAATTGGGGGAGGAGGGGGGTTCTTGGCTCCTACTGTAAAGCTGTACCAGTACATCTTAAAAACACGCCTTCCCTGTGCATTGGTGCTCTGTGAGCCATATTTATTTATTTATTAACAGTTTCTTATAAAGCGCATACATATTCCGCAGCGCTTTACAGAGAATATTTAACATTCACATCAGTTCATAGTAAGTACATCTGTCCCACTCATTACACCCTCCCACCTCTTCATTGTCACTGTGTTTTTTTTTTTCTTTTATTGTGTTTATGGTAATCCTATGTATTTATGTCACTGTGCTCTTACATCACTGTACAAGGCTGCATCTTGTGGCATACATTTGAAGTGATGCTGCATCTTAAAGCATTCTTAAAGCATATATTTGAAATGACACCACTATCTGCTCACCTTTGCTTGAATGTGCTTTGTTCATAAATACTCTATGTAAATGGATATGTAGGCAGAGGAGCAGACACATTTGATAAGTAGTGTGACTGGGATACAAATTACTTAATTAAATGTAATGTCTTTTCACATAATTCCTGTGCTTTTGACACAGTAGCCTTGTATTGATTAGTTGAAGCACGTTTCAATATAGTAAACCTGAACGTGAACTATCTGAATTGGGACATGTTAAAATGGTACTTATTTACTCTTACATGGACCTATATAGTTCACTTAGGAAGGGTATTTTGTAGGTATTTTATTTTTAATTATTTCAATCTTTAGAAGTGGAGGATAAGTGTATCTCATCTAAACAAATGTTCTAATTATATCTTCTAATTATAGTATGTCTGTAAACTATGATGGATGAATCACACTCTTCCTCCACAGTAACAGGGGGCACTGCAGTGCCTCAGGTGATTGGGAAAGGGCGTTGTGATGTCACTTTTGTAAATAAGACGTCATAAAGAAGGTATACCTCCCACACCATATATAACTCAGTGGCAGATTTATTAAGCGTGGTGAAGTGATAAAGTGTCTGTTTTTTAACACCGGCCAATCAGCTCCTACCTGTGGAGTTACAGGCTTGGTTTGAAAAATGACAAGTAGGAACTGATTGGCTGGTGATAAGAACCAGGCGGTTTATCACTTCACCGAGCTTAATAAATCTGCCCCATAGAGAGATGGGATAACTTTTTTTTTTTTTTAAGTGAGGAGTTCCCTATTTCCAACTACTTACCCCCATATTAGTTATGTCTTGATAATCCATGTTAAAGTGCATCCATATTAGAGATTGGAGGGTCTTTCTTTGAATTTATTGGGTAATTTATTACTTCTTATCTGAGACCACCAGAAAATATTACCTAGCACTTTATAAAAGGTGGCGACAAAACAATTGTGGAAGTACTGTTGTTTAAAAGACTGCAGTCCCCCCTCTCTAACGATATACTCACTTAATAATTAATAAGTCTTGTGATTGCAAGATAATATTACCTTGTACTTTTTGGCAGAGTCTCTATTCACTTCATAGCAGACATGCATGATAAAATCTAAAATTACCTCTGCTAGATCTGCACAGAATGGATTTGGTAAAACAAACTTCACCACCGTTTAAAGGGGACAGTAGTGGAGGGGATGTCCGTTGTTGGACAGAGATTTCCTGGCCTCTGTTACGGACAAGGTTTGTCTCCTAATGGATTCTGCAAGCCGCTCAATTCTGTGTCTTAGGATGTTGCTCGGATCACAACTGCAGCATCAGGCCTCTACTTTTAATAGACCAGTGGTTCTCAAACTGTGGGTCCTGACTCCAAAGTGGGTCCCGGCCTTCTCAGTATGGGGTTGCGACTTCATGTTGCTGACCATCAAGCTGATGACTTTTCTAATCTCAGTCAGTGATTCAAGGAGTCTGAAAAATCTGTTGAATTGTCTGTTATTTTAGACTCCTCCCATCATTTTGTGCCTCTACAATGCTGCCATGTATGTGCTGTCTGCTGACTACACATGTGATGTAATGAGCTTCTGCAGTAACGTGCTGGGGTCCTGTCATTATTTTTATTGTCTGATGGGGTTCCAGAGCAAATAGTTTGAGGACCCCTGTGATAGACACATCCTGCTGCATTAACATACTGAGCTATTGCTGCTGCTTCCAACGATTCATTGCAATAAGGTAACCGTCGCTTGTTTTTCTTTAGCATGGGTTAATATAGGTATAGTTTTTTTTTTTCATTATAATTAATATTATCTTTTGATCCTAGTAAAAATATTGTCAAAAGTTATAGTTTATAGAGGGGCATGCGCATGTTCGTTTTGAAATCTAATATTGTACTAATTAGAGAGATTTGCACTGCCAAAAAACAGCATTATCAAGAGCTTGGCGAGGGTTAATGGTGTAGGTTGTGCTGTGTGGTTTGGCTAGAACTGCCTGCTAAATGTGTATTTGTGGAGTTTGTTTTCTGTCATTCTTGCTGTCTGCATGAATTTTCAGTCACTGAAGAAGGTGGGAGGGAGAATTTATTAGAGGAGCCATGCTGGAGACTATGACAGACAAATGTGGGAGCCCAGCCAATAGTTTGTGAGGGTTGAGAGAGCTTTGTCTGTTCTGTGATCAAGACCTGTCTCTTATTTCTTCAATGATGCACATGTCCAAACACCAATATATGTAACACTCAATTTCTCTTTCATTCATCCTGGTGACACAACTCAACCTTAGGATGTAGGAGGGTATGAAGGAGCCAGGCACCTATGCTAAAGCTGTAAGAGGCAGGCTCCTCCCTTCTGCATCCCAGCATACCTCAGTTAATTTCAGGTGCCCACCGGAGTGGGTGCTATTATGAAGGGCTGCTGCGGCAGCCATTGAAAGAGTAGCTAGGGTGTCTGTTTTTTTATTAATATTTCACTTTGGTTAGTGCAGGCACAGTGTGAGGCTTCCAGGGGAAGTTCCTCACACTGACAGCGCAGCAGGGGCAGACAGAAGCGCATCCTGTCAGCTCCCTGTCTACTGAGAGACTATGTCTGGTCTCTCTGTACAGCGCTAAAAACCTCCTCTTTAGAGGGATTTTCCTGGACCATGGGGGACCCCGTAGCAGGCTCCCTGCATAGGGGGGGGGATCTTGGGTGACAGGCTGGCACCCGCCATTTTGGTAGGGTTTACAGGCTGAACTCTGCAGAGGTTGCAGCTTGATACAGGAGCTCAGCAGAGCTGGGCGATTCCATGTGATCCAAAGTGAAGGGGAGTCACAAGGAAGGGAGAATCTAATAGTGGGAGCAGCTCACAGGGGTAAAAGGTGGGAAAGACCTGTCTCCCCGCTGTAGCTGGGACTTTGGTCTCTTCCCTCACTCTGTGTTTGGTGCCCTTTCACCTTCACTGTGCGGAGCTGGAAGGAGAGGAAATTCCTGTTGACAGAGTGATTTGTTTCTCCTGAGGCGACGCCATCCCCGGTGACCGCAGAGGGTCATACAGCAGACAGCTAAGTACACAGTTTATATTGGCTTTGTACTGACACCTGACTTAATTGCACTGTGGGTATTAAGCAGGACTGAAAGGTGTAATACTGCTGTGTTAGGGGAAGGAGTGTTGGCCAGGGAAA
>NC_139217.1:299015957-299028457 GCF_055691185.1 Crinia signifera
ACTCAGAGTGGGGGGTCACCTTTTGCAGTACCAGGAGGTTTGGGCCTGGTCAGGTCAGGATCCCTGGGTTCTCAATGTGGTTTCCCAGGGATACAGGATCAACCTGAAATGGGCTCCTCCAAGGATATTTCTCCCTATGTCCTTATCCAGGGAGGCACGCTTAAGAAAAACCCTTTTGGGGGCGGCAAGATCCCTCCTGGAAAAGGGTGTGGCAGTGCCAGTACCGCGGGAAGAAAGGAAGAAGGGGTTTTACTCCATTTTCTTCTTAGTACCCAAACCGGATCAGTCATTCAGACCAAACCTTAACCTAAAGTCTCTAAATTTGCACTTGTGGGTGGATCATTTCAAGATGGAGTCCTTGAGATCAGTACTCCTGAGCCGGGAGAATTCCTTGCATCCATGGACATTCAAGACGCCTATTTGCACGTTCCTATATGCGAAGAACATCAATCTTTGCTGCGTTTTGGCAATAGGCAATCTGCCTCTGCAGTTTCGAGCTCTACCCTTCGGGCTGGCTACAGCTCCGAGGGTGTTCACCAAGATAATGGCAGTAATGGCAGCTGCACTTAGGCTTCAGGGAATTGTGATTATTCCATATCTGGACGACCTGTTATTCAAAGCAGAGACGGCGGAGAAGTTGCAGAATCTGTCAAAGGCAATTCAATTTCTGCAGAGCTATGGGTGGATTTTGAATCTACAAAAATCACATCTTTGCCCTGCTCGGAGGCTCCAGTTTTTGGGAGTGCTTCTGGACACTCCTCATTTCCATCCAGTGTTTCTACCAGAGACCAAAGCCAGGGACATATGTCAGCTAGTTTGGGATATTTTACGGTCGAACAGTCCATCGGTATGGCATTGCTTGAAACTCCTAGGCAAGATGGTGGCGACCTTTGAAACCCTTCAGTATGCCAGATTCCATTCCAGGCCATTCCAATGGAACATCCTGGCGTGTTGGTCAGGAAATTCCAAGACCATGAAAACAGAAAGTGTTCTCTTGACTGCGAAAACGAGGTCTTCCTTACTGTGGTGGACGGATGTGGAATCCCTCCAGTTGGAGCATTCCTTTCAGTCATGGGATTGGCTGGTGTTCACCACCGACGCCAGTCTAAGGGGTTGGGTTGCTGTAGCCCTGGAGTTGAGATTACAGGGCCTGGGGTCCAGGGAGGAATCAAAGTTGTCGATCAATGTGCTGGAACTGAGGGCAGTTTGGAAAGCGCTGGTACAGGCGGAAAGAATGTTGAGGGGTTCTCCCATTCGAATCCAATCAGACAATGACACAACTGTGGCTTACTTGAACCATAAAGCAACTCACAGCAAAATGGCGATGAAAGAAGTCACCAAGATTTTTCAATGGGCAGAGGTAAATGTTCTGGCCTTGTCTGCTGTGTTCATTCCAGGAGTTTGATATGTGGAAGCGGATTTCCCAAGCAGATTGGACCCCCTGGAAGGAGAATGGGCTCTTCACCCGGAGGTGTTCCAGGAAATAGTCAATCATTGGGGAATACCGGATCTGGATTTGATGGCTTCCAGGCACAATTGCCAGGTGCCCAGGTTCTGTACCAGAACCAGAGATCAGTTAGCGTGGGTGGTGGATGCCATGACCGTTCCCTGGAATTTCAAGATGGCCTGTCTTCCCACAATTTCGCATGATTGCTCGGGTCCTCGAGAGGGTGAGGACACAGGGAGCATGTGTCAAACTGATAGCTCCAGACTGGCCAATGAGATCTTGGTGTTCCAACATTCTGAGCTTGTCGACACAGTCGTGGCGTTTGCCGCTCCGACCATATCTTCTCAGGCAAGGTCCATTCTTTTATCAGGACCTTCCTCGGCTCAATTTGACAGCCTGGCTCTTGAAACCTCTATCCTAAAGAAGAAAGGGTTTTCAGATGAGGTTATACGTACCATGATCAGTGCAAGGAAACCAGTTTCTGCGGCTAATTACAGGGTTTGGAAAACCTACATTAGATGGTGTGAGAGACAGAAGGTCCACACGTCTAGATTCAAGATTTCAAGGCTGTTGGAGTTTTTGCAGGATGAATTTTCATTAGGGCTGAGTCTTCAATCTCTTAAAGTGCAATTGTCAGCTTTATCTATTTTCTTTCAGAAAAAGGTGGCTTTACTGCCACTTTTCTTCCGGGGGTTACTTGGCTAAAGCCTCCGTATAGGCAACCGGTGGCTCCTTGGGATTTATCTTTGGTGTCATCTGTTCTACAGAAACCACCGTATGAACCGTTAAGGTCGGCTGACCTGAAGTTTCTTACTTGGAAACTGACCTTTTTGTTGGCTATCGCTTCTGCTTGAAGGGTTTCAGAGTTGGGAGCCTTATCTAGTAGGTCTCCATTTTTGGTTTTCCATGAGGATAATGATGTGTGTGAACAGTTCCTATGTTTTTGCAAAAAGTTGTTTCCTCATTTCATTTAAACCATGAAATTGTTCTTCCGGTGTTTTTTCTGAGGAGGTCAGGAATAGGGACATAATAAAAAATTTGAATGTGGTCCGCACGTTGCACATCTACAGACTGAAGGAATTCCGTAAGACTGATCTTTTACTGGTTTCTTATGATGTACATAAAAGGGGCTGCCCAGCTTCTAAGCAGACCATTGCTTGTTGGTTAAGGTCGATTATTGCTTATGCTTACACTAAAGTGGGCAGACCAGTACTCTGAAGAATCAATGCTCATACCACCAGGTCGGTTGCTACTTCTTGGGCTGTGCGCCACGGGGCTTCGGCAGATCAAGTTTGCAGGGCTGCCACTTGGTCCTCTGTTCACACATTCACAAAATTCTACAGGTTCCATGAGTTTGCGTCAGAGGACGCATCATTCGGGCGAGCAGTGATGAAAACTGCAGACCTGAGCGTACCTTACCAAAGGACCGGCTCTTGAACATCCCAAGGTTGAGCTGTGTCACCGGGATGAATGAAAGAGAAAAGGGGATTTTTGTAAGAACTTACCGTTCAAATCCCTTTCTCTGATTTCATCCTGGTGACACAGCGATCCCTCCCTTTACGCTCAGTAAGTTATGTTAAAATGGTTAATTTAATTGATTGTGCATATTAATATGTTCAGGTGTCGTACTGAGTTAATGTATCCTAGTGTGCTCTAGAAGTTGTACTGAGGTATGTTGGGATGCAGAAGGGAGGAGCCTGCCTCTCAAAGCTTTAGCATAGGTGCCTGCCTCCTTCGGACCTTCCTACATCCCAAGGTTGAGCTGTGTCACCAGGATGAAATCAGAGAAAGGGATTCAAACGGTAAGTTCTTACAAAAATCCCCATATCAGTCAATTTCTGGAAGGCAAAATTGGATTTGTGAGGGCTGTTAATGCATTTTATTCCTTATACCTATTTTATAATTAACTGGTAATCATTCTTTGAAATTGCTCTGTGTCACAGCTCTACAATGTACTGTAAGTTTAGGTTTTCTGGCTAAACACAGGAGATTCTGCTGTGGTAAGTTTAGTACTAGATGCATCCAGCAGAGGCGCTTTTAGAGCTGGACAGACATAGTGTTGGAGACTTTGCTGGTGGAGCCAGCTTTCCAAAAACAGGACATCAGGACAGATGTCACCACTGGAAAACCATGAGCCGGTGTACAGCATGCACCTGTGATGGCTACTCCACTGAAGTCCAGGTTTATAAACCTGATGTATTTTTACAAAAATCTTGGGAGGGTTCATCTATTTTGTTTTCATAAATTTAAAGATACCTTTGGCTCATGGTTTACCCGGGCTCTGTATGCAGCAATTTGTCATTCCCCTGCCCATCATCGGAATTGGGTACGAGATCTCAGCAATCAGAAGACCAACCCCCTCATCCCAATGGCCACGATACCAACACTTCTAGGGTAAGTATTCTATCCTTCTTCCCTTCCTCCCTCCACCTAACCCTCCTTTCTAACAGCCTAACCCTAAACTTCCACCCCTCACAAGATAACCCTCCCTCCCTGAAACCTAATCATTAACTTACCCCCAATCCCACAGCCTAACACAAATGTTCAGTCTGTCGGGTTTCTGGCATTGGTATTCTGTCTGGATTCCAGCACCGGTCCTCTGTTCACCTACATGACGAGTGCTAGAATGCCAACTACATTCCAATCCTCCTGCTTTTAAATAACATGGAATGCTGAATGCAGAGCATGGGGTAGTTGGTAGACGAACATGCTAGATGGATAGTTTAATATACCTATCGCTTGTACTCAAAGGAGCAGAGACTCATGTAAGCATTATTATTTTTATTCATTTGCTGAATATTTAGAATTCTCTAGAGTGTCATAGCTTACCCTATATAGATGCTTTGGAATGTCCCTCTGAGCTCGGTGTATTGTAAAATCCTCACTTTTTTTCCTCTACCATGTGCAGTCACATGGCATGCTGGGAGATTTTTACCCCATAGAGCAGAAAGGAATTTTAGTAACATAAAGGTAATGGGCAGGGCCAAAACAAGGCCAGGGCAGCCGGTGACACCACATAGTGCAGGATGCCCTGGGACGGAACAGACTACCACCACCACAATCTTTATTTGCCATACTTTTGCTGCAATGTATGTCAGTTGTGGCTCCATTAATGCATTCCAGAGCTTCATCATCCAGTCAGATCCTTGGGCCTTTGGCAGCAAGAGGTAGACCAGTGACGGCAGATGGTATTTAGGGGTGGGCAGTGTAGCAGATGGCAGAGGCATGGATGACTTAGTGAGCATGTGGAGGGGGGATAGACTGTGAAGAAAGAAGTGGCCATTCCTGAAACAATTTTGCCTGCCAGACACAGCACCTACTCTGCTGAAGGAGAATCCTTCACACTGATTCTGCAGTCACATGTTGCAGACTGAGTATCAGAATGGTTGAGGGTATTTTTGCCATCTGGAAAATGGGCAAGGATTAAAAAAATAATATAGATATTTTATATAATGCAGGGGTATTCTAATGCTATGTGGAATTTGATGTGGCATTACTTACACACATATACACAGTATACACACACAAAACTTTTGTAATTGCATCAAGGAAGGCACCATCTAGCGCCACCTAATATGCCTTTTGCATTAATGGGAGGTATGCTTTTCTGGCACAGGGGGAAAAGACCTCTAGTTAAAGCTCTGTTAATGATATTAGGGGGAATTTAATTGTGGGCAAAGGGACAAATTGCAGTTGCTGTTGCAGTTAATCAACTGCAATGGCAGATCAATTTACAGCCATCGCTCGTCCAATTCACAACCCTTTCACTAAAAAGTGCTCGCTATCCTAAGTGGTTTCGAACACTTTTGAGCAAGATCTTATCACTGTAAAGTGCGGTGGGTGTTGTCTAAAAAAAAAGTTGCTGGCAATTGAATCACTCCAACTGGAAAATGCAGCTGCACATCTTAAGAATGAAAGAGAATTGAAATGCCACTGACATCTTTGTAAATGTATTTGGATGCTGGGGCATGTGGTAATCTCTTTTTTTGACCTGGGTTGTAGTAAATTTGCCAGGTGGTCTCTAGCCAGATGCCAGTGGTGTTATCAGCGACTGCTCATGCTCAACCACTGTCCATTGTCAGCTGCTTGATTCGAACCATTTTGCATGAATGCCTTAGGGCCGTGTTGTTCCATTGCGATTGCATGGGCAGCACTCTGAGAGGTATTGAAGGTTCATACATTAGCTGAGGGTAAGTTTCAGGTTCTGTATAATAAGACTCTGGTTACTTTTGTCAGGTATGACTGAATGAATACTATATAGTCATCACATAGGGGGTTATTCTGGTTCACTCCTTTGGCAAATTCCTTCTCAAATGGACAAAACCATGTGCACTGCAGGTGGGGGTAGATGTTACTTGTGCAGAGAGAGTTAGATTTGGATGGGGTTTTACTTCAAAGTGAGATCTATATTGCAGTGTAAAAAAGAAGCAGTTCTTTTGTTTCCCTGCACAGAAACAAAATAACTCACCCAATTCGAATTCTCTCTGCACATTTTACATCTGCCCCCCTGCAGTGCATATGGTTTTGTCCATTTAAGAAGGAATTTGCCAGAAGGAGTGAACCCGAATAACCCCCATAGTCATACCTCTGGGAGCGGATGGATTGATTTCTGCAGTAGCTTAATCACCTGTAAATTTTCAGATAATGTATAAAATAGCATAGTGATTTTTTTTAATTTGTAAATATCAAAGGGGCACTACTGCATTGCATAATGTGAAAGGGCAATTTTGTGCGGCATAATGAGAATAAAGAGCTTTACAGTGGTGCAATGTAAATAAGGGGCATGTGAATTTCCAGTATTGTGTGACAGTGACTTTTTGGCACTGTGTGGCATAATATGAATTGGAGTAATTGGATTACAATGCATATAATGTAACATTGACTATAATAATATTATTACTGGTTTGTGTATCTGTACTCATTTGCTTTAGCAACATGTCCAAAGTTTAGCCCTTCAAAATCAAATGTGCCCTCTTTAGTGGCCAGTACCCTGCCTTAAAACAAAATACAACAAATACTAGGCTTTCACATGTAACAGCCTCCGCGGCACTACTGCTCTCCATTTGCTAAGAACACTAGTAAATGGCAGACAAAGGGCCTGATTCCAACCTACTCGCTAAGCAGCGTATATTCGCTGCCTAGCAAGCAGCTAAACCCCACCGAACGCACGCCCCCCCCCCCCCTTGACGATCCAATACCAGCGCTACCATGCAAGTGGATGTGTACCATGCATGAAGGAAAAATCATTCTATTGTCACTCACCATCTAATGGTTTTTCCGCCCTTCACAAATAAAAGTAAGTCTATACTTACTTTTATCCTGCACAGTGATGCTCCGAGCAGGCATGACCACGCCTCGTGTTCGCCCAGTGTTTCCATAAGTGCCCCCACCGTTTTTGTGGGCACGCCCATAAAACGCTGAAGACCGCCCTCTGCCTGTCCAAGGAGTATAAAACTCAACGAAGTTGCTCATTCTGTGGGTTTGTGCATGCAAATGAGCGACTGTATGTATGCGCAGACAACATCGTGGACAGAGCCAAATTCGGACCTGTACAAACATGTCTGAATCGGGCCAAAACAGTGCTATGTAGTGGTTCTGAAAGTTTATTGAGTACTTTGGCTTGGATACAGCAATTGTATTGATCATAAGTTAACAGGGTGTACCTTTTTATATCTGGGCGAGTATAGTACATTACATAATACTGTGTGGCATGCCTTTATTTCTAAAAAAGCATTTCATCATGTACTTTGATAGATTGTGATGGATTCAGCAAGTATGCATTAGACACTGGTCATAAGTATTGTCCTTGACTGTCACATTTTAGTCTGAAGCTTGTTCTGGTTTCTGATGTCTAGGATTATTTGGTGAAAAAATATATGAAAAATTTGCGAACTTTTACTATGAATTGACAAAAGAAATGGAATGTACTTCATATGTACTTCATAGCACAGTTTTTATTTTCTAGTGCAGTTTAGAAAACATGCAATTATGTAGTTAAAATGCAAATGGTAAAACCCTTAGTACCCAATTGATTCTTATAGCACTATTACTTATGTCTATAGTATAGTGGGTTAATACATAACCTGCTGATCCTTTTTTTTTTCCCGATTTTTGTGTTTCATATAAGTATATATAGGCCATTCTACTGTCACGTATGGGACATTTGTACAAGTTTTAACATATACATTTTTGTTAAAACTTAACATGAGGAAGAATAATAATTGGCCAGGGCCAGTTTTCTCAACGGAGAACACTGCACCTGACAGATCACTCAGCACACATTGCTGTGCAGCGCTGTATGCTGAGAGACCTGAGCACTCTATTATCACTTAGAAGGCTCTCCTCCCTACACATATCGGTACGTGTGTAGGCCCATAATTTCAAAGTGCCTAACTGGGCTTATTTTGTAGGTAGAATTCTCCCCCTCTATTATACCCAACACAATATCACTACATTTTAGTCGTCCACCACTTAAGGAGAGTTCAACTTAATTACCCTCAACTCCAAATTCAGCCTGTGTTTTTTTGCTTTGTTTTATTTTTATTTTTTTGTATTATTATGAAATCCTTTGAGGAAGACCTATAATTTAATTAAAAATGTCAACCTATGTTGAAAAAGATACAACGCTACAGTGTTGTGCATGGGACATTTTTGCTAAGGTTGATCAGCTCAAGCTAATTCCTGAATGAGATAAAGCATAAAAAACCAGTGCCAACCCTAAGTGGCTACCAGTCCTACCACTTAGGCCCTTTCTGTCTTCTCCCACCAAAGCTGTGGTAATCTGGGTAATGAACACTCTTCGGAGTCTTGAATGTTAACTTTGCCATCTCAGTGTTTACTCTAGAATGGACAGGGATCCCTGATGGTGCCCACAAACGGTGCGATTCTAGTTCAAATCACACCATGTTTTAATTGCCTTAGGTTGCACGCTCCTGTGTAGTCCATATCGCAAGGCAAAACAGTATATGAAGGCAGGTATTTTTGTACTATATCGCATCATGTCTTGTTCAAATCGCACCCTAAATCGCATGCAGTATGTTCTTTACGTATTAAATTGCATATTGTAGTCTAAAAAGTTGATTGACGATCATGACCCTATTAATAAACTTGGCCCCCATAGCCTAGAGTGGTCGAGAGAGTGGCTAATGTATTTTTTTTTCTGTATGAGGCCATTATCTTCTGTTTTGTAGTACACCTTAGTGTGCTTCAGTTATGCTTTTTCTGGTCTACTCGGTCACCTTCTATAAAGAGCATTCTCCCAGTATGTACAGTATATATTCTACATAACTGACCCTAATTTGGATCGTAAACAAATATTCCCTGGTGGCTTGCATGCAGAGTTGTACTCAGTGTTGTGGCTGGTATAACATTCTGACTGGTCTCTGGAGGTGCATAGTCCTCTGAGGTATTGCATCATAGTTTCAACACCCTCGGTGCTATTCTCAGTCATTAATCTTGTAGGTGTACTGTATGGAGTTTCCATCAGTCATGCTTCTCCAGCAACACCTTTAGCATCATGGCTTTAGTGCTGTGTCTGGTTGCCACCAGCAATTGGAATCTGTTTGTGTGTGTGTATATATATATATATATATATATATATATATATATATATATATATATATATATATATATATATATATATATATATATATATATATATTTTAACATCTTATACCATAGGAATGTCTTATGTTTTCTGTTTTTTATTGTGTTTGCAAGAGTAAAAAAAAAAAAAACCTCCTTCATATTGAAGATATAAAGCTTTTGAATATGAAAGTTTAGACTTTCCTTAAATATAATTGTTGTGCTAGCTGGCATGCTTGTAGTCTACTTATTTTGCTACTTCTTTGCAACAGATGCTCATACATATTCATTCTAAAGCTTTCTGTGTAAAACACATGACTCAAAGGGTTGTTTTTTTTTTTTTTATTATTAAAGGGATAGTGTTTAAATGATCAGACTATTTTCCTTCCCCATAGTGAAGGCCTTTTATTTATTGTGAGGAGAAAATCTAGCTATAATGGAGTGTGCAGATTTCTGTTTGGCCAAGCTATGTTCCTATGCCTGGAGTGTAAATGCATTTTTATTACAATGTTTCAGAATTAAGAGACTATTGGCTGCTTTTAATCTATTGTCTTTTTGCCTTTAGTGCATAGGTATTCAGCAGTTTTAGTCACTTACCTTCCTAACAGCACAACGTAATTTTGCCATGGTGAAAACTGCACTAGCTGGATTCACTCCTACCTACCACACACTAGACAGCATTGTAAACCATTTTTCTGATAGCAAGCATTCATTACGATAAATTATTTAAATTGTTCAGTGTGTACGCACTATATATCTATTGATGCTAGCTCCCACAAGCCCCTAGTGATGTCATCTGTACCTGCAGCTCAAGCTGAGGTTATTGGCTACGACGGTATGCTACTGGATGTTGCCACTGACAATCTCTTTTGCAAGATTGCACAGTATGTATGCGCTATATTGTTTGTCCGGGAGTTCCGGGGAAATCCTTAGTGGCATTGTATTGTTTGTAATGTCTTCTAGTGTGTTTTATGTGTCCAGAATTATCCCGTGAGCTTTGTACAATCTTTTACTGTTGCACAACAACACTCTCTTATACCCCTTTCACATTGCACTTTTAAAACGGTATATTGCCATTTTTTTCCCATTTTAAAACGTTTAAGGCTGCAATGTGAAAGTGCCAAAGTTGATTTACCGGTTAAAGATAACCGGTATTTCAACACAGTTAAAAAAGCAGACTCCAACATGTTTTAAAACCATTTTTTAGGCAGTGTGACTGGCTCTATTTCAATGGCTTGAAACGTGTCCCTTGGGGGTTAAACGGGTTGAATGTTTGAATGGTATTAAATGATTTTTAAAACGGTTTTCACCTGCAATGTGAAAGGTCTCAAGGCTCAGACCCATTTTAAAGTCCCATTTAAGAATACCGTGTCATTACCCATTTCTGCTATGTGAAAGCAGTATTAGTAACCACAGTAGGAGACATGTCTGATGAACCACGTTGGATATCATCATGTATCATAATACAACTCCTGGCTAATGTAGATAAGGTTCCAGAATGTAAATGGCATCACATATTTATTAATGACAATGAGGCAAAAGTGAGAACCTATACTTTAAACTTGTACTGTGACCACCATGTAATAAATCGAAATATTACTTAGAGTAAACATAAGCATTTGTATTCTAATCTTTTAATGTATGTGATGTTTTCAGAGGTGATTTGCAGAAACATAATTTTATAATTGCTATGGGATTTTATGGATAAATATAATTGCACATATGTAGAGGTAAATGTTTCCTATACATTTTATGCTATACCCCTGTGAACTGATGGGACCAAGTTTCTATAATTACTATGATTTTCTCTAATTCCCTTCTCCTGTTAGTATTCCATTACTATATTTGTCAAGCAATAGCCTTTACTTACTACATCTATAAACATCAGAGGTACGTGAGAGAAATAGTCAGGCTAGCTAACAGAGAGGTTGCAACATATTGCAAGGCTTTATCGAAGTACACATTAGGCGATTTATGCAAACGATATGCAGGACAATGATATTTTAGTGCATATCAGCTAGATGTTAAATCTAAAGCTAAAATGCACTATATTATTTTACCGATACAACGCGGAGCCCCCCTCTGTATATGCAGTAAAATCTAGACTATATAATCAGAGACAGTATGCTCCCAGATGGGCCACTGAACGATATTGTTTATTAAACCATTTAAGGTGTATGCACTATGGGTGTTATTCTGGTTCACTCCTTTTGTCAAATTTCTTCTTAAATGGATAAAATCATGTGCAGGGGGGGCAAATGTAAAATTATTTTGTTTCTGTGCAGGGAAAATACAACCTACTTTATTTTTACACTGCAATATAGATATCACTTTGAAGTAAAACCCCACCCAAATCTAACTCTCTGCACAAGTAACATCTGCCCCACCTGCAGTGCACATGGTTTTGTCCATTTGAGAAGGAATTTGTCAGAAGGAGTGAACCAGAAAAAAACCCTATATCATTTGCTCAGTGAGAACAGCAAGTTCAAGGGAAATCGTTAATGACATTGCATCGTTTCAGTATTGTCAATGTTTTTGTCTTACTGATATTGGAGAAGGAATTTTAAACAGGAAAAGTCATTTTCTATGTATAGGAAAAATTCACCCAAAATGTTAAAATAAATGTACAATTCACTTAACAATTCTTAAATCCCAAATCCAAATTTTAGTTATTTCTTGATCCTCTAATACCCCTTTTCCTCTGACCTTAAAATCGCAGGTTCTTGCATATGAACACGTAGCTACCTGATCATTTTTGGCAGTGGGAATGCTGACAAGGTAAAAATCCCAGGTAAAGCATCCTGCCCAGCCGCCCGTCCACCAGTCTCCGCACTGCCCGACCATCCACCCGCAAGTCCCCTTACACTGCCAGGCCATCTGCTGGGCCCTGCACACTACCGCTGGTCCCCGCACGCTGCCGCCAGTTACCTGCCCGCTGGCAGCTGAGCTGACAGCCACTGAGGTTATCACCCACTTCCCCGTTTTCCCGGGTTTCCCGTACAGTGGAAACCATGTCAACCCGGGTAAAATCTGGGAAAACAGGATCCTAGGTCAAAAATCCTGTGTGTGACCCGAGTCTGCTGAATCTCCCAGCTGTCCAATGCTCATTTCTGTTTTATGCATTGTGTCTCTAGAATACTTTTTTTTAATATATGAAACATTTCAATAACATACGCTGTTCGTTCGCGTTTTGCGAACAGCTTTTGCACCTAAAGTAACACTTGCTATTTCAGATTTAATGAAAAATACTGCAAGAAAGTCTCACATACATAATAGACTGTCCATGACATGACTTTTACTCAGATACTGTAAAAGTGACAGAAAGTGGGTTCAGACTAAGAAAAGAGGACCTGCTCCATTCAATGCAAAGAGTTACTATTGTGTATAATGTAGTGGATAGACCGCTGTGTAGGAAATACTGATGAAGACAAAACCACGTCTGCTATTTTGCATAAACGCACCCATTAAG